>NC_059440.1:1971983-2061983 GCF_021028975.2 Sphaerodactylus townsendi | reverse complement strand
GGTGGGGGGGGGGGGGGGTGGGGGGGGGGGGGGGTGGGGGGGGGGGGGGGTGGGGGGGGGGGGGGGTGGGGGGGGGGGGGGGTGGGGGGGGGGGGGGGTGGGGGGGGGGGGGGGTGGGGGGGGGGGGGGGTGGGGGGGGGGGGGGGTGGGGGGGGGGGGGGGTGGGGGGGGGGGGGGGTGGGGGGGGGGGGGGGTGGGGGGGGGGGGGGGTGGGGGGGGGGGGGGGTGGGGGGGGGGGGGGGTGGGGGGGGGGGGGGGTGGGGGGGGGGGGGGGTGGGGGGGGGGGGGGGTGGGGGGGGGGGGGGGTGGGGGGGGGGGGGGGTGGGGGGGGGGGGGGGTGGGGGGGGGGGGGGGTGGGGGGGGGGGGGGGTGGGGGGGGGGGGGGGTGGGGGGGGGGGGGGGTGGGGGGGGGGGGGGGTGGGGGGGGGGGGGGGTGGGGGGGGGGGGGGGTGGGGGGGGGGGGGGGTGGGGGGGGGGGGGGGTGGGGGGGGGGGGGGGTGGGGGGGGGGGGGGGTGGGGGGGGGGGGGGGTGGGGGGGGGGGGGGGTGGGGGGGGGGGGGGGTGGGGGGGGGGGGGGGTGGGGGGGGGGGGGGGTGGGGGGGGGGGGGGGTGGGGGGGGGGGGGGGTGGGGGGGGGGGGGGGTGGGGGGGGGGGGGGGTGGGGGGGGGGGGGGGTGGGGGGGGGGGGGGGTGGGGGGGGGGGGGGGTGGGGGGGGGGGGGGGTGGGGGGGGGGGGGGGTGGGGGGGGGGGGGGGTGGGGGGGGGGGGGGGTGGGGGGGGGGGGGGGTGGGGGGGGGGGGGGGTGGGGGGGGGGGGGGGTGGGGGGGGGGGGGGGTGGGGGGGGGGGGGGGTGGGGGGGGGGGGGGGTGGGGGGGGGGGGGGGTGGGGGGGGGGGGGGGTGGGGGGGGGGGGGGGTGGGGGGGGGGGGGGGTGGGGGGGGGGGGGGGTGGGGGGGGGGGGGGGTGGGGGGGGGGGGGGGTGGGGGGGGGGGGGGGTGGGGGGGGGGGGGGGTGGGGGGGGGGGGGGGTGGGGGGGGGGGGGGGTGGGGGGGGGGGGGGGTGGGGGGGGGGGGGGGTGGGGGGGGGGGGGGGTGGGGGGGGGGGGGGGTGGGGGGGGGGGGGGGTGGGGGGGGGGGGGGGTGGGGGGGGGGGGGGGTGGGGGGGGGGGGGGGTGGGGGGGGGGGGGGGTGGGGGGGGGGGGGGGTGGGGGGGGGGGGGGGTGGGGGGGGGGGGGGGTGGGGGGGGGGGGGGGTGGGGGGGGGGGGGGGTGGGGGGGGGGGGGGGTGGGGGGGGGGGGGGGTGGGGGGGGGGGGGGGTGGGGGGGGGGGGGGGTGGGGGGGGGGGGGGGTGGGGGGGGGGGGGGGTGGGGGGGGGGGGGGGTGGGGGGGGGGGGGGGTGGGGGGGGGGGGGGGTGGGGGGGGGGGGGGGTGGGGGGGGGGGGGGGTGGGGGGGGGGGGGGGTGGGGGGGGGGGGGGGTGGGGGGGGGGGGGGGTGGGGGGGGGGGGGGGTGGGGGGGGGGGGGGGTGGGGGGGGGGGGGGGTGGGGGGGGGGGGGGGTGGGGGGGGGGGGGGGTGGGGGGGGGGGGGGGTGGGGGGGGGGGGGGGTGGGGGGGGGGGGGGGTGGGGGGGGGGGGGGGTGGGGGGGGGGGGGGGTGGGGGGGGGGGGGGGTGGGGGGGGGGGGGGGTGGGGGGGGGGGGGGGTGGGGGGGGGGGGGGGTGGGGGGGGGGGGGGGTGGGGGGGGGGGGGGGTGGGGGGGGGGGGGGGTGGGGGGGGGGGGGGGTGGGGGGGGGGGGGGGTGGGGGGGGGGGGGGGTGGGGGGGGGGGGGGGTGGGGGGGGGGGGGGGTGGGGGGGGGGGGGGGTGGGGGGGGGGGGGGGTGGGGGGGGGGGGGGGTGGGGGGGGGGGGGGGTGGGGGGGGGGGGGGGTGGGGGGGGGGGGGGGTGGGGGGGGGGGGGGGTGGGGGGGGGGGGGGGTGGGGGGGGGGGGGGGTGGGGGGGGGGGGGGGTGGGGGGGGGGGGGGGTGGGGGGGGGGGGGGGTGGGGGGGGGGGGGGGTGGGGGGGGGGGGGGGTGGGGGGGGGGGGGGGTGGGGGGGGGGGGGGGTGGGGGGGGGGGGGGGTGGGGGGGGGGGGGGGTGGGGGGGGGGGGGGGTGGGGGGGGGGGGGGGTGGGGGGGGGGGGGGGTGGGGGGGGGGGGGGGTGGGGGGGGGGGGGGGTGGGGGGGGGGGGGGGTGGGGGGGGGGGGGGGTGGGGGGGGGGGGGGGTGGGGGGGGGGGGGGGTGGGGGGGGGGGGGGGTGGGGGGGGGGGGGGGTGGGGGGGGGGGGGGGTGGGGGGGGGGGGGGGTGGGGGGGGGGGGGGGTGGGGGGGGGGGGGGGTGGGGGGGGGGGGGGGTGGGGGGGGGGGGGGGTGGGGGGGGGGGGGGGTGGGGGGGGGGGGGGGTGGGGGGGGGGGGGGGTGGGGGGGGGGGGGGGTGGGGGGGGGGGGGGGTGGGGGGGGGGGGGGGTGGGGGGGGGGGGGGGTGGGGGGGGGGGGGGGTGGGGGGGGGGGGGGGTGGGGGGGGGGGGGGGTGGGGGGGGGGGGGGGTGGGGGGGGGGGGGGGTGGGGGGGGGGGGGGGTGGGGGGGGGGGGGGGTGGGGGGGGGGGGGGGTGGGGGGGGGGGGGGGTGGGGGGGGGGGGGGGTGGGGGGGGGGGGGGGTGGGGGGGGGGGGGGGTGGGGGGGGGGGGGGGTGGGGGGGGGGGGGGGTGGGGGGGGGGGGGGGTGGGGGGGGGGGGGGGTGGGGGGGGGGGGGGGTGGGGGGGGGGGGGGGTGGGGGGGGGGGGGGGTGGGGGGGGGGGGGGGTGGGGGGGGGGGGGGGTGGGGGGGGGGGGGGGTGGGGGGGGGGGGGGGTGGGGGGGGGGGGGGGTGGGGGGGGGGGGGGGTGGGGGGGGGGGGGGGTGGGGGGGGGGGGGGGTGGGGGGGGGGGGGGGTGGGGGGGGGGGGGGGTGGGGGGGGGGGGGGGTGGGGGGGGGGGGGGGTGGGGGGGGGGGGGGGTGGGGGGGGGGGGGGGTGGGGGGGGGGGGGGGTGGGGGGGGGGGGGGGTGGGGGGGGGGGGGGGTGGGGGGGGGGGGGGGTGGGGGGGGGGGGGGGTGGGGGGGGGGGGGGGTGGGGGGGGGGGGGGGTGGGGGGGGGGGGGGGTGGGGGGGGGGGGGGGTGGGGGGGGGGGGGGGTGGGGGGGGGGGGGGGTGGGGGGGGGGGGGGGTGGGGGGGGGGGGGGGTGGGGGGGGGGGGGGGTGGGGGGGGGGGGGGGTGGGGGGGGGGGGGGGTGGGGGGGGGGGGGGGTGGGGGGGGGGGGGGGTGGGGGGGGGGGGGGGTGGGGGGGGGGGGGGGTGGGGGGGGGGGGGGGTGGGGGGGGGGGGGGGTGGGGGGGGGGGGGGGTGGGGGGGGGGGGGGGTGGGGGGGGGGGGGGGTGGGGGGGGGGGGGGGTGGGGGGGGGGGGGGGTGGGGGGGGGGGGGGGTGGGGGGGGGGGGGGGTGGGGGGGGGGGGGGGTGGGGGGGGGGGGGGGTGGGGGGGGGGGGGGGTGGGGGGGGGGGGGGGTGGGGGGGGGGGGGGGTGGGGGGGGGGGGGGGTGGGGGGGGGGGGGGGTGGGGGGGGGGGGGGGTGGGGGGGGGGGGGGGTGGGGGGGGGGGGGGGTGGGGGGGGGGGGGGGTGGGGGGGGGGGGGGGTGGGGGGGGGGGGGGGTGGGGGGGGGGGGGGGTGGGGGGGGGGGGGGGTGGGGGGGGGGGGGGGTGGGGGGGGGGGGGGGTGGGGGGGGGGGGGGGTGGGGGGGGGGGGGGGTGGGGGGGGGGGGGGGTGGGGGGGGGGGGGGGTGGGGGGGGGGGGGGGTGGGGGGGGGGGGGGGTGGGGGGGGGGGGGGGTGGGGGGGGGGGGGGGTGGGGGGGGGGGGGGGTGGGGGGGGGGGGGGGTGGGGGGGGGGGGGGGTGGGGGGGGGGGGGGGTGGGGGGGGGGGGGGGTGGGGGGGGGGGGGGGTGGGGGGGGGGGGGGGTGGGGGGGGGGGGGGGTGGGGGGGGGGGGGGGTGGGGGGGGGGGGGGGTGGGGGGGGGGGGGGGTGGGGGGGGGGGGGGGTGGGGGGGGGGGGGGGTGGGGGGGGGGGGGGGTGGGGGGGGGGGGGGGTGGGGGGGGGGGGGGGTGGGGGGGGGGGGGGGTGGGGGGGGGGGGGGGTGGGGGGGGGGGGGGGTGGGGGGGGGGGGGGGTGGGGGGGGGGGGGGGTGGGGGGGGGGGGGGGTGGGGGGGGGGGGGGGTGGGGGGGGGGGGGGGTGGGGGGGGGGGGGGGTGGGGGGGGGGGGGGGTGGGGGGGGGGGGGGGTGGGGGGGGGGGGGGGTGGGGGGGGGGGGGGGTGGGGGGGGGGGGGGGTGGGGGGGGGGGGGGGTGGGGGGGGGGGGGGGTGGGGGGGGGGGGGGGTGGGGGGGGGGGGGGGTGGGGGGGGGGGGGGGTGGGGGGGGGGGGGGGTGGGGGGGGGGGGGGGTGGGGGGGGGGGGGGGTGGGGGGGGGGGGGGGTGGGGGGGGGGGGGGGTGGGGGGGGGGGGGGGTGGGGGGGGGGGGGGGTGGGGGGGGGGGGGGGTGGGGGGGGGGGGGGGTGGGGGGGGGGGGGGGTGGGGGGGGGGGGGGGTGGGGGGGGGGGGGGGTGGGGGGGGGGGGGGGTGGGGGGGGGGGGGGGTGGGGGGGGGGGGGGGTGGGGGGGGGGGGGGGTGGGGGGGGGGGGGGGTGGGGGGGGGGGGGGGTGGGGGGGGGGGGGGGTGGGGGGGGGGGGGGGTGGGGGGGGGGGGGGGTGGGGGGGGGGGGGGGTGGGGGGGGGGGGGGGTGGGGGGGGGGGGGGGTGGGGGGGGGGGGGGGTGGGGGGGGGGGGGGGTGGGGGGGGGGGGGGGTGGGGGGGGGGGGGGGTGGGGGGGGGGGGGGGTGGGGGGGGGGGGGGGTGGGGGGGGGGGGGGGTGGGGGGGGGGGGGGGTGGGGGGGGGGGGGGGTGGGGGGGGGGGGGGGTGGGGGGGGGGGGGGGTGGGGGGGGGGGGGGGTGGGGGGGGGGGGGGGTGGGGGGGGGGGGGGGTGGGGGGGGGGGGGGGTGGGGGGGGGGGGGGGTGGGGGGGGGGGGGGGTGGGGGGGGGGGGGGGTGGGGGGGGGGGGGGGTGGGGGGGGGGGGGGGTGGGGGGGGGGGGGGGTGGGGGGGGGGGGGGGTGGGGGGGGGGGGGGGTGGGGGGGGGGGGGGGTGGGGGGGGGGGGGGGTGGGGGGGGGGGGGGGTGGGGGGGGGGGGGGGTGGGGGGGGGGGGGGGTGGGGGGGGGGGGGGGTGGGGGGGGGGGGGGGTGGGGGGGGGGGGGGGTGGGGGGGGGGGGGGGTGGGGGGGGGGGGGGGTGGGGGGGGGGGGGGGTGGGGGGGGGGGGGGGTGGGGGGGGGGGGGGGTGGGGGGGGGGGGGGGTGGGGGGGGGGGGGGGTGGGGGGGGGGGGGGGTGGGGGGGGGGGGGGGTGGGGGGGGGGGGGGGTGGGGGGGGGGGGAGGGGTGGGGGGGGGGGGGGGGGGGGGGGGGGGGGGGGGGGGGGGGGGGGGGGTGGTGGGTGGTGGTGGGGGGGTGGGGGGGGTGGTGGGGGGGGGGGGGGGGGGGGGGGGGGGGGGGGGGGGGGGGGGGGGGGGGGGGGGGGGGGGGGGGGGGGGGGGGGGGGGGGGGGGGGGGGGGGGGGGGGGGGGGGTGGGTATTATCCCCCCTTTGTGAATTGTTCGACCCTGTGAGTTTTTTCCTCCGTTGTGTGCTACCCTCGTCTTCCCGTCTCCCCCCAGCGGAGGAGTTTTTTCTTGCCCTCAGGGGCCATGGCGCCATTTTCCCCGCCCAGGCAGGGCTTCTGTAAGTCCGCTGCCGAGAACACCAGGGCAGCGGCCCGGGCTTCGCGCTCGCCCCTCCGTAGCGGCGGGGCTGAGCGAGCAGAGCAGCCCAGCGCCTCGCTGACCGGCCATCGGGCCTGTTAGCGCAACACCTCCCGCTCGCCAGGGGAGAGAGGAACGAGGCGTGCAAGTTCAGCCGGCCCGTGTACGGGCCGCCAGGAACTAGCAGGCGGCAGCCGCAGCAGGGAAAAAGACGCGGGAAGTCGTCCCGCCGAAGGAGGGCCGCGCCACACTGACTCTGCCGCCTCCTCCGCCCTCGCGGCGGACAGCCTTGCCAGCGCATCCCGACGCAGACGCCCCGATCAGAGGGACTTCGACTCGGCTCATAGACAGGAATTAGCGGTACCGGGCCCCTCCCGACGGGGGGAGGATATTCCCAACGATTGGAGCCAGTTTTCCCCCCGTCAGTTAGTGGCCTTAATGCACTCCTCCATTAGGGAGGAGGTTTCGCACCAGATCCCCCCTTCTTCCCTGGGAAAGGACAGGGCTCACCACAGAGATAGATCCCCTAGGTCTCCCAGAACCAACAGGACAGACAGGGACTGGTTGGCCCTTCCTTATGACTCCGACATCAGTGATATTAGTGAGGGAGAACTGTCAGGGTCTGATCATTTTTCTGATCCAGAGCCTCCTGCCCCTGAGCCAACAGACCAAAGTCACAGGCTCTTTAAAATTGATCAGCTTTCTACCTTGCTCGCTAAGACCATTTCCGCCTTAGCCTTACATGATTCTGAGGAGGCAGAAGACCCGAACTCCACCCAACCCTCCAAGCCCATCAAGGGCTGCCCTAGGGGGCTGTCTTCCGCCTTTCCCGCTGAGGATGAGGTGTCCAAGTTTTTTCCGCTCCCCGAATTCTTCGAACGCAAATTCAGAAAGGAGTGGATTAATCCAGCCTCAAATAAGGGCTTCCCTTCAGTTTTTAACAAATTATACCTTGCCCCAGGACATCTTATTAAGACTCCGCTTGTAGATGGTCCAGTCACTGCCTTGCACTCAGGGGGTCTAGTGCACAGGGACGGGGAGGGAAGCATTAGGGACCGGTTGATAGAAAAGCTGAAGCTAGCTTACGTAGGGTCCACGAGGGTTCCGCCATGGCTGCCAGGATTTTAGCCCCCTCGGCTACTGTGGCCAGAGCCACCCTGGTCTGGCTGAAAGGGCTGTTGGCCATCATCCCGCCCCAGGACCAGGGTATTAGGGAGGGAGTTGAAAGAGTGATTATGGCCGTGTCCTTCCTCACGGATTCCACCCTCGACGCCTTTTTGACTTCCTCTCGCATCATGGCATCAGCGGCCGTCACCAGGCGCCTGGTCTGGCTCAAGCCTTGGCAGGCCGACACCCTCTCCAAGACGGTGGTCGCCAGTTATGATTACCAGGCCGGCATACTCTTTGGCACTGAATTGGAAAAGATCCTGGTGGAGACCAAGGACCACAAAAAGACTATGCCCCGTTACGTCAGAGCAGATAAGCCCAGGTTCACCCATAAGCCAGCCTTTCGGTCCTTTCGGTCGTCCTTTCGGCTGCAACGGGAAGGCAGACGGTCCACCTGGCAGGGACAGAGCTCCTTTCGGAAACTACAGGACTTCAGAGGACACGCCAGAGGAGGGAAGTCCTTCCGGCCTGACCCTGCCCAGGGCAACAAGGCATGACTGTGCCCGGCAGCATACCCGATAGCAGGAGGCCCACGGCTTCGACCACTTCCAGCAAGCATCAATGGACGGCTCCTTTCACCGACCAATGGATCCAAGAGATCGTTTCCTCCGGCTACTCCTTAGAGTTCCGTTGCTTGCCACGGGACCGGTTCCTCCCCTCCCCCATCAGTTCGAAACCGGAAAAGGTTGCCAGGTTGAAGTCAGCAATTTCTCATCTGCTCTCCATCAGAGCAATCGAGCCCGTGCCCTTGGGCCAGGAGGGAGCGGGAGTCTACTCCCATTTTTTCACTGTCCCCAAAAAGAACGGGGACTCCAGGGCCATCCTCAATCTCCGTCACGTGAATCGGTTTCTTCGCAAGTTTTGTTTCAGGATGGAAACGCTCAGATCGACTGTGGCGGCGGTTCAACAGGGCGATTTTCTGACATCTCTCGACCTGAAGGATGCATACCTGCACATCCCCATTTGCCCCCCTCACTCCCGCTTCCTTCTTTCGCTCTGGGAACTCTTCATTTTCAATACGTGGGCTTCTCCTTCGACCTGGCGACCGCGCCCGGGTGTTTACTTCAAGGTCTTGAGTCGCCTCCGATAGCCATCCTGCACAGGCAGGGGGTCCACATCCACCCGTATCTGGACAACCTTCTCCTTCGGTCCCGGTCCAGAGCGCAGGCGTCCAGGGATGTCGGCTTGGTGCGGAGAACTCTGGCGGACCACGGATTTGTGGTCAACTGAACAAGAGCTCTGTCATCCCCGCTCAGAGGATGGAGCACCTCGGTGCTCTGATAGATACCTCCTCTTGCACCCTCTTTGTGCTGCCAGCCAAGGTGAAAAAGATTCAGGAATTCTGCCTCAGGGTGCTCCAACTTGCCAGCTTGTTAGGCCTCCTGATGTCCACCATAGACCTCATCCAATGGGGCAGGGCCCATGCTCGTCCTCTACAGGCTCTTCTGCGTCCACATGCATCGCGCATCATCCAGAGGAGAGACCGAGTACTTCCCCTGTCGCCCTCAGCGCGGGCCAGTCTCAGCTGGTGGACTTCAGCGAACAACCTGAGCTGGGGGAAGGTTTTTGCAGCTCGGCAACAACTTCACATCTTCACCGATGCCAGCCTCAGGGGGTGGGGGGCCAAGTTGAACCAGCAGTTTGCCCAGGGTCTCTGGACCCTCTCTCAGGCCTCTCTACCCATCAATGTTCTAGAAATCAAGGCCATCCTCCTAGCCCTTCGGGCCTTCAGAGCCAGTATTCTACTAACCTGACGTATGTTGTGGTGCACAATCGACAATGTTTCTAAGCCAAATGTTACCTGAATCATCAGGGGGGTCTCACGATCCTCCCCAGCTCCACAGGAGGCCTTTGAGGTCCTACAGTGAGCCGGGAAGCAACCCTGACCCCTCCCTGAAGGCCAGAGGGGGCATGTTCGGGGGGTTGCCCTCTAACACAGAGGGGAAATGGACTGGCTCAGTCAGACAAGGATGTCAAACGCCGAATGGAGACTCAAGCCTCAGGTCTTCAAACAAATTGTGGCCAGATTCGGAGAGCCGGTGATAGATCTGTTCGCTACTCACCTGAACGCGCAGATCAGCATCTTCATCACACGCTTCTTCCACCCGCAAGCAATTGCCGTGGATTCTCTGTCAGCCCAGTGGCCAACCGGCCTCCTTTATGCTTTCCCCCCCTTAGCCCTGCTGCACAGGCTGCTCCGGAGAGTTCAGGAGGAGGGGAGGGAAATCATTCTGGTGGCGCCGAACTGGCCCAGAAGGTCGTGGTTCTCCGTACTTCAGGAGCTCTCCATAGCACCGCCGTTCCTTCTACCAGTTTCTCAGGACCTGCTGTCACAAGGGCCCCTTCTCCACCCAGATCCAGGGTGGCTCAAGCTGACCGCATGGCTCTTGAGCAGAGAGGGTTAATTAGCAAGGGCTACTCCGAGGCGGTGGTGGACACTATGGTGGCAGCCAGGCATAGGTCCACCATTGGGATTTACAACTCATCCTGGAAGGCATTTGCTAGGTGGTGTAGGAGAAAGCATGTTGATTCAGAGGTCCCTTCCATCTCTTCCATCTTGGCCTTCCTACAGGACGGGTTCGCTGGGGGCCTCCGCTCTTCCACACTGAGGTGGCAGATTGCAGCTCTAGCTACAGTTCTTCCATCCGTCGGTGATGTTTCCATTAGCCGCCATCCAGACGTCATCCAGTTCCTGAAGGGGGTGAAACAGTCGCAGGCTCCGACCCCTCATCGTTTCCCCTCCTGGCGTCTCCATGCAGTGTTGGACGCGCTCACCAAGTCGCCTTTTGAGCCGGTCCAGTCCATTCATCTCCGCTGGTTGTGCATGAAGCTCCTTTTTTTTGGTGGCCATTACTTCCGCCCGGCGTGTGTCGGAGCTTAGGGCCCTCTCCGTCAACCCCAACCTCTGCCAGTTTTCCCCTGACAGGGTCGTCTTGAAGTTGGATCCGCCCTTCCGGCCTAAGGTCGCCTCAGAATTCCACCTGAGACAGGAGGTCGTGTTGCCAAATTTTTGCCCCGGGCCTTCTCACCCCAGGGAGCGCCTCTGGCATTGTTTGGACGTACGACGGGCGCTAAAAGCGGTCCTTATTCGCACTGAACAGCTTAGGAAATCAGAAGTCCTTTTTGTCAATGTGGTTCCCCCTAAATTGTGGGAGGCAATGTCAGCTGCTGCCATTAGCTCGAATATCAAGGCATGCATTATCGAGGCACACAAGGCTAATAATCTGCCGGTGCGAAGCGCAGAAGCGCAGCAGCTAACGCAGCCCTAGTCAGGCACGTTCCCATAGACCAGATATGTAGGGCTGCCACTTGGGCGTCCCCGTCATCTTTTGTCAGACACTATAGGCTGACATCTCTGGACGCTGTCCAGGCTTCCTTCGGTAGAAGGGTCCTGGAGCATATTATTGGAGACTAATGGAACCCACCCTATAGGGGTACTGCTTGTGGAGTCCCATCAAGATGGCCGGAACCACCCTAGAGAACGACCCATTGGCTACTCACCGTGAAGGGGTCTTCTCTTGGGTGGTGAAGGCCATCTTGGCCCTCCCTGTTCTTGTTCTCCTCTGATAATATGCTCCCGGTAGTCTGGACTGCCACTCTGAAATAGCATGTTTTTTCTGCAGGGAGTTAGTTAATTCAGTTTTTGGAATCTAGAGTTTTTGGTTCCTTCCATGTTCTCAACGTTAGAGTTTTTCTCTCAGAGTAGGTTTAACACAGTGTTGGTGTTGTCTATGCCCTTTGTCTGCTGTCCACTTTCTCGGCTCGTCAGATACTGGGGTTTTGGCGCCAACAGGAAGTCACCAAAAGCTCTTCCTGCCTCACTAGCAGTTGGTAAAGAAGTACAACCCATCAAGATGGCCTTCACCACCCAAGAGAAGACCCCTTCACGGTGAGTAGCCAATGGGTCGTTCTTTGTAGGATCTGATATCAGTGCTGACCTGATAACAGTGCTGACTTTTTTCATCAGACTTGCTTTGGGTAATTAATCTAATGGGGGAAAGTTACAGTGCCATAAACACATTAATGTGGGTTTCCTCAGCACTGTAGATAAATATTCCACTTACAGATTCTCCTTGTCTCTCTTTCACCAGCGGGAAGGCTGGATCCAGCCCTGTGTTTGTGTTGCTGTTTTATCTCTGTTGCTCATGTGC
The DNA here is from genome assembly GCF_021028975.2 of Sphaerodactylus townsendi. Classification (NCBI taxonomy): domain Eukaryota; kingdom Metazoa; phylum Chordata; class Lepidosauria; order Squamata; family Sphaerodactylidae; genus Sphaerodactylus; species Sphaerodactylus townsendi. The sequence goes on along the minus strand of NC_059440.1, from coordinate 2,050,783 downwards.
TGCAATGCCAGTGAATCAACACTGATGACTAAATGATGCAAAATGACTGCTTGCAAATTAAAACATTGGAATGGCTGAGCATGGATCTCTGGTACTGCATGTAGTTTAGAATAAAATAGAATACTTTATTTACGGTCAATGGCCAAATATATGCATGTAGTTTGGCCACAAGATGCCACGAAGCACACTGGTGATGTTCATGAAGATATTGTTAGTTTCTGTCGACCTTCCTGCTATAACCAGACTCTTGGGTGCAGAAATCAGTTTATTGAATAGGAACACTGCAAACAGGATACAAGCCAGTCTTTGCTGGACCTGGGTTCCATTATCTGGGTTCCATTATCTGGGTTCCATTATCTGGGTATTATCTCTTTCTCTCACACTCCTCCACCCCCACCTCCAGCATCCCAGCAGGGTGAAACCACTAAAGCTCTCCCAGGCTATGCCAAGTGTCCCAAGGCCAACACTAACCAGAGGTCCAGGTACGAAATTTTGAAAGGGGAAAAAACCCTACCGTGCTCCTAACAGCAAAAGTACAAAGATGACAACCTAACAAGCTGGGTTCTCATGGTACCACTTCCTCCCAGCCCACCCCACAGGTTCATGGCAAGAGCCAGGAAAGAGCTGAGATCTTTGACAGGGTCTTGACAGATACAGGGACCAGGCATGTTGAATGCAAAGTGTGACAGGATAAGGAAGCATCCAGAGAAGAACTTTGTCATGTTTTAAGTTGGTGCCAGATGAGCTATTGAAAAGTACATGAGTGTCCCATTCTGTAAATGGAAAGTGGTTTCTCAAGGGTGCCTGCCTGCCTGCCTGCCTGCCTGCCTGCCTGCCTGCCTGCCTGCCTGCCTGCCCTCACGTAGCAGTCTTTGGAGTAAGAATTGGGGTGTTAAAGTGCACAGTTGTTCATATTCACTTTTAAAGATGTTCTGTGAGTTGTTGGAGGGTCTGAATTCTTTTCTCTTCTTATGGACTTTTCCCAGTCTGGACCCCGCCCCCCCCCCAGCTTAGTCATTTAAGTCCAGCTGCTTTTTTGTGGTCCTGTTTTCCTGCCAGTTCCAAAAATAAATCTGCCAGGCAGAGTAGGTTGGAAAGCCCCTCAGCCCGCCCCACCCCCTTCTCACAAATAACTTATCGGCTACGATTCAAAATATCTGCTGACTCCTCCAATCTGCCCAGCAGACTGGGCTGCGCTCCGTGACTCTCCTGCTCCAGTCTGGGATGTCTGTCTTTGAAAACCCTGGGTTGCCACTTGCGGCCGTTCTCTTTCGTTCTTTTTTTCTTTTTAAGTTGAAAACCCTGAACGCCTGGGTTTAAAAGGAGACTAATGACAGCTTCTAAAATCCTCTAAGTTCGGGGAAGAGATTACTGTGGCAACAATGCAGTGTTTATGGAGTTGGGCAACAGCTAAAACGCCAGCCAGCGCGAAAAGCAGCCAGCCGGTCATGCTGCAGAGCGTGCGAGGCCTTCTCTGTCCGGAGGTTGGGGGTTCTCAGGTAGGTAAGGGGATCATCACCACTGCTGGGAGGCTTCTGCAACTGAAGTAAATATATTCTAGACAAAATTGGGGGGTGGGGAGCAGCCAGGGATCTGGATGCCTCTCACCGAATTTGCAGAGAGCCCAAAGCACAAGACTGTTGTAGTGTGTGAGGTTTAGGATAAAGGGGGGTGGGTGGGTTTGATTACAGTTGGAGCATGAAGGGCTAGAAGAGGATGCCGCAGGATGGCAGGATTCTGTCTTGCGTAGGATGTGGCTGCAGGTGTCATTTTTAGATGTCGCCTAAGTGTAGGAAACAAACCCTGCTGGCAACCAAGCATAGCAAAGCGTTCGTATCGTTCCTCCTAGCTGTGCTACTTCGTTAGAGACAGGGACCATTTTTAATGGGGGAATGTGTTTTTTTTAAAAACCCCAGCCTGCTGCACCTGCCATCTGCAAGTATACTGTCATCCTTCTAACATCTTAATGTATGTAATGTACAGCCTTTCCCCCCCATCTGTAATTCTAATGGTGAACTTGTCTGTGGGCTGTTACTCTATGAAGAAAAGTACATAAATCCCTGTGTAAAGTAGCATGGCAGAAGGGAAGGTCTTTTCCCTGACGTGCTAATTTTCTGTGTTAGGAAAACTTTGTTTTGTTTTGCTTGCGGGAGCATTCCATCATGTGACTCCCCCCGCAGTCCCAAATACTGCATAGCAAACCAAGTTTGATCAAGTTCAATTTTAATTTCTTTTTTGCAAACTTTTACAAAATTTAAAATGCTGTAAAACTGGGTTGTAGTCAACTATTGTTAAAAGTTACATTTTAGTAACAATTTAAATCTCAAGGGGTGTGTCCCTCTACACCTGTGGTGGCGAACCTGCTGGCAGGGGCTGATGGGAATTGTAGTCCATAACATCTGGAGTGCCAAAGGTTTGCCACCACTGCTCTACACCACAGGATCTTGTTTGAATACTACACATATTACATTTTTTTAAAAAATTAACATTCAGCATTCACTTTTCCCAAATCAGTTTTGGCTTTTCATTAAACTCCGTGTGCGGAGGCATTCGTTGATCATCGTTTTGGTCTGGTATGAGCCATTTGTGTGGATTCATCATGTAGTCTGAATGTTTTCTGTGCCAGTGGGAGCCGCATTGAAAGGAAGGGGTGAAGGTGGAAACCTTGGGGTTATACCTGTAAGTTGGGTTATGAGGTGGGCTACAGGTGTGATAGACCCATCTGGAGAGCTGATGTGGCTATAGTCATTGCTTACTTATTTCATTCATACATACATACATAAGCCTTTATTGGCATAGTCAGAAAGAGTTACATAAATCGGGAACAATTGCATGAATACATAATAGATAAAAGGCCCCATGGGGAGCACAACAAATACATTCTACTGCAAACTCTCAGCTATCTCCGCAATGAAATTGGCGATCTCTTCACAAAGACCGGGGTCCGAGTTGTTTAACAATAGAGATAACCTAGTCTGATCAGGCAGCCCAGATTGGAAATAAAAATGTAAGTTGGTATATTTAGATCTGATGTTATCGAATCTGGTGCAGTTCAAGAGTTGGTGAGTCAGGGTTTCAACCACTTTAAATTTGCAACTGCATAACCTTGCGGATTTATCTAAATTGCTGAACCTACCCTTTAATAGGGCAGAGGGCATAACATTAAAACGCGCAATGGTAAGGGCTCTCCTTGCGCGTGGGTTCGTTAAGGTATCTCCATACCTTATTTCATTCCAGTTACATGTCACCCTTCCTTTTGTGGGCTCGGGGAGGTTTCCAACATTTAAATACAGAGTTTAAAAATATTATATCCCAGTCCCATAAAAGCCTCCAATGTTGATGAAAACACAAACCATTAAAATGCAACGTTAAAAAAACCCCTGAAAGTGAGAGGGAGGCTGTTAAGATGGAACAGCCAGAGCTGCCTCATCCGTAAGCCTGGTAGAACAGCTCTGTCCTGCAGGCCCTGCAGAATCGTGTCCTGTCCCGTCAGGCCTGGTTCTCATCAGGCAGACCGTTCCAGCAGGTAGGGGCCGGGGCCAAAAATACTCTGGCTTTGGCCTAGGCCAGCTGGGCAGCTTTTGGGACAGGGATCCCCAGTAAGTTGTTGTTTGCTGATCGCAGCCCCATTCAGGGGACATACGGGGGGAGGCAGTCCCGCAAACCATTTAGGGTTTTGAAGATAAGCACCAAAACTTTGAACCTGATTTGGTACTCCACCTGAAGCCAACGTAGCTGGCAGAGCACAGGTTGAATATATGCCCATCACATGGTCCCGGTAAGGACCCGCGCTGCTGCATTTTGCACCAGCTGGAAATTCTGGAGCAGGTACAAGGGTAGCCACGTGTAGAGTGAGTTGCAGTTGTCTAATCTAGAGGTGACCATTACATGGATCATTGCAGGTTGGTTTGGACCGGGTAGGGTGCCAGCAGTCTTGACTGACCAGGTTGAACGCTGCTGTCAGATCCAGCAGCAGCAGCAGCGCTGACCTGCCTCAGTCCAGGGACCTCTGGAGAGGGTGTACCACCCTCATAGTTGATCTGCTCAGTATATAATAGCATATGTCCTGTTTTTTCAGAGTGTTCTTCCAGCACCACCTGAATGTGAAACATCACACATTCTTACACTCATGCTGACTTTAAAAACTAATTTGCAGATCCTCAGATCCCCCTTTTCAGTGTAATTAGCTTTTTTCTGTTAATTACTTGGTTGCGGTGTACGAAATCTTACAGTGATGAGTTTGTGTGTGCAGGAGGGGGAGGGGGAATCCACTTGACACACAACATGTGGAGCGGGCAAAAGGACCAGACTGAATGTGGCCCCTTGGTGTGCGAGGCCTTGCAAGCACCTGGATGGGTGTGGAAGGGCGAAGGTGAGTTGCATCTACCACCTCCACTCTTAGCAGTAGAAATTTTGGGGAGGGAGCTAAACCTTGACAGTAACAATTAAAAACACAATTCCAGGTTTTTTTTAAATGGCACCCCCAACAGCTCTCCAAAAGGCTAAAATTAAGGCAGTATTTCGGGGCCCTGATTTCCCCATGGGACAGGCAGGAAAAAATTAGGGCCAGCTGAAATCCATGGATATTGTACCTGATTAAATCGAGGAAGTTGAAAAAGTAGGCTCTAGTAGTGAGATTTTTCTGTAGTCACAGAAAGACTGAATTTGGAGTTTCCCCTGGGGGGACACAAGAGTGGGAAGGCAGAATTGTTTCCGATGCTTCTGCTATGCATATTTTGGCATTGTGTTGAAACTGTGTGTTCTTCTTAGGTGTTGGTTCTAACTTGCTGCAAGATGCTTGTGACGTCTGCCCTTGTCCCTTTCCTTGATTTTGACGAGATAAAGCAGGGTGGAAATATTTTGTGTCAAAAGAAGAGTAAGAATTGTATTTTAAGATTTCCTATGTTTTCTCCTTGCTGATTGATTGTTGATTGAATATTGTGAGTGGGGTGGGGGTGGGGTGGAGTAGGTCTAAAATAAAATAAAGTATCTATTGGAGATTTCTTGTTAAAAATAAAAACCAAACCATTCCTGAAGGAAAGCACCTCTCCCTCCTTTTGCTTTCCTACTTGCTTTTTTGTGGCAGATTTCAAACTAGTTTTGAGAGCTGCTTCTCTTCAAGACATGTTGGAGCTCGCCCGGCTCTTCCGGAGCAGAGGTTCCAGTCAATCAAGTTCAGCAGTCTGTTTTTAGCATTCCGTAGCTGGGAGCTCTTTTGGTGAGGTCGCGTCCCACAAGCGGACATCGGTGGTTGGCAAAGCACTCCAGCAATGCTTGGATTTTCTGGAAAGTCTTGAGAGTGCCTCAAGCTGGTGGATTCTTTGGTTGCTCCTCCTTGTTTATTTGTGGGAGAGTTTACATTGCGTCCAAGTAAGTGCTTGGTTTTAGTCCTGTTTTGTTCACAGCATTTTGTATATTGCCTTTCATAATGGAAGCAATGCCATTGGATTAGAAAAACAAACAGATCTGAACTCCTCCATGAGCTAGTCTGGGGTTGACGTGCCAACGGGTTCCACTGCATCTCTACTCCGGAAGGCCGTCTTGGCACCTGGGCCCAGTTCTGGGACGTGTGAAATGCGGGTTCCTGGGAGCAGGCCTTATTTTGTGACTTCTTGGGCACCCAACATTGTGGGCTGAGGCTGGGTGAGGGTATTGCAGTAAAGAAAAATTGACAGATAGAACTGAAACATCTACTTTTAAAAGGAAGACAGTTTCAGAGGGTAGCCGGGTCAATCTGAACACCTACATTTTAGTCCTTAGAGACTAACAAGATCTTCAGGGTATGAAATTTCAAGAGTCAAAACTCCCGTTGGCCTTTTAAACTAAAGTATTTGTCAGTGAGTTTTTATGTCCCCAGAATTGGAGTTTCGCCACCCAGTTTAACTACATCCCAGTAATGATTCTATTAAACATTATGAAGCAAGAAGAAGAAGAAGAAGAAGAAGAAGAAGAAGAGGAGGAGGAGGAGGAGGAGGAGGAGGAGGAGGAGGAGGAGGAGGAGGAGGAGGAGGAGTTTGGATTTATATACCCCCTTTCTCTCCTGCAGGAGACTCAAAGGGGCTGACAATCTCCTTGCCCTTCCCCCCTCACAACAAACACCTTGTGAGGTAGGTGGGGCTGAGAGAGCTCCGAGAAGCTGTGACTAGCCCAAGGTCACCCAGCTGGCGTGTGTGGGAGTGTACAGGCTAATCTGAATTCCCCAGATTCCCCAACTCCACAGCTCAAGCGGCAGAGCTGGGAATCAAACCTGGTTCCTCCAGATTAGATCCACGAGCTCTTAACCTCCTACGCCACTGCTGCTCCTGGAACTTTAAACCTATGCTTTCCAATAACAGAATAATGAGAGCTACTCCATTTGAAAGAAATGGTTGGTATGATTCGGAATGCAAAACAATGAAAAAATGGACCTCTTGCATGAGACAGGTGAGACGTAATGATGACATGCCCTGATGCCTCTGCTTTTACATTCATGATCACAATATAAGAATCTTCTAAAACAAAAGAAAATTAATAATGCAAAAAGTCTATGGAATGAACTGGAAACAGCAGTCAATACAAAGAATGAATCCCACTTCCAAGAACTCGTTCATAGTGGTTCAAGTAGCTCTCATGATCAATTGGAAGCTCAAATCCCAGGTAGAGTATGGTTTGAACATTTCAGTAAGGTTTTTGGTTTATTTTCATCTCCATTGACTTCAACCCCTACACAGTTTAGCTTTTGCGACACTTTAGGAGGTCTCTCGCTTTGGTCTCCAGTGTTGGAGAGTGAGATCGGAGTATAATAAAGGCTTTCCCCACAGGGAAAACTCCTGGAGAAGACTTGATTTCATCAGAATTATTTAAAACTTTTTTCAGAATGGTGGATCCCAGGGTTAGCAAGGCTTTTTCTCAAATAAATGATTCGGGTGGATGGAAACTGAGCATCGTCATCCCCATTTATAAAAAAGGGGGCTAGAACAGATCCCCACAATTGCAGATCAATTAGCCTGTTAGATAGTTCAGCTAAATTATATAGCAAGTATTTATTGAACAAGTTAGTAGACTGGACGAATGAGAACCAGGAGATCCATCCTCAATAGGATGGATTTAGAAGAGGGCTTAGCACAGGAAGTAATTGACCAGCTCTCCACCAGTTGGCCCATTGGGGTATAAATGCTTTATGTAGCATTCGTCAATCTGGCCACAGCATTTGACTCCATAGATAGGGACCGCATGTGGTCTAAGACATCCGGCTGGCCTCCACAAGGGCCAGGGGTTTTATGGCCCTGACCCCTACCTGGTGGAACAAGCTCCCTAGGGAGAGCAGGGCCTTGCTGGATTTGCAAAGTTTCCACAAGGCCTGCAAGACGGAGCTGTTCCGCCAGGCATCTCCATCTGGCCAGCCGGGTTGACTGCTGTATCTGATTCCCACATTACCAGCTTGGCCTCCTGTGGGTACGGAAGGGGGGTGGTTTTTGCCATCTGTTGCTGCTCTTGTTCTATTGTATTGGCTGTTTTTATTGGCTGTTTTTATTGTTTTATTGTTCACTGCCCTGAGCCCTGTGGGGGAGGGCAGGATATAAATTGAATTGTAAATAAATAAAATAAGTTAGCTGGAACTAACATTGATAAGAGATTATTGTTCTTATTATGGGAGCTGCACACAGGAACTTCTATTCAGATTAGGGTAGATACATCAGGGTCCATAACCAATAAAATCAATACCAGTAAGAGTAAAACAGGGATGTATGTTGGCCCTCCTGTTATTCAATCTGTCTAATGACATTGTAGAAAGACTTTCTGGTCTACAATTTTTTCCACCTTCTCTTGGCCAACAAAATTTTTCAGTCTTATTATATGTGGATGATATGGCTTTAATTTCTTTTACTAAAATAGGATTAAGAAAGCTGCTGCAACACTTAGGTACATACTGTAAAGAGGAGGAGGCTCTTAATATTAACTATGCAAAACCCAAAAGTGATTGTTTTTTTAAAAAGGCCAAAACAATCCACCTGGAGCATTCGTGGAAATCCAGTTAAGCAGTGTATCTCCTTTAAGTAACCTGGGTGTCACTTTGAGTGAGACCCTAAATTGGAATATACAACTAGCTTCTGTTAAGGCCTCTGCACAAAGGTTAGTGGGGACTTCGCTTGGATTTTTCTACTCCAAGGGTTATCCCCTCACTGACTCAGCCTTGAAACTGCATAAAAGCAAGGTTGCTCCCCATCTTTTATATGCTGCTGAAGTGTGGGGCTGGTAGGATGCCACTCTAACCAAATTAGAAATGGTCCAAAATTTTCTTTTTGAGATGCATCTTAGCCCTTCCTGAGGGAGAACAGAAACTGGCTTGCCCTCAATTAGGTCCCGTGCTCATCCAGCCATTCTAAAACTTCGGAAACGACGTAGAAATTCCAAACCAAATGTCCTCTGTGTACAATCTTCCAATCTTTGGTCACGCTCCGGTTTCTTAAATAACATCCTAATTTGTTATTCAATGCCTGACAATTTATTGAATAACTCAAGCGACAGTGGTGCACTAAAGGTCTGGGTGTACAGCTTGGGTAGTTTAATCAGCAGAACAACAATGCTACAACCCCAATTTTCATCATGGCTTCAGCGATTCAGAACACCCTATTTAGCTGATCTTACTATTCCAGAATTTATCGCTTTGCACTTCCAAACCAGGCCAGTGGTCTCACTCTCTGGAAAGTATAATAAACTGCCAAAGGAACAGCAGCGTTGTCTTTGTGGAGAGTCTGCCATGGAGGGTCTGCCACATTATGGTGTATCTTGTCCACTGCATGCGGAACCCAGGGCCAGATTTCTTGATGGACCACTGAGAGGTTTAAACTGGCAACGCAACCTTGAAAAGATGGTATTTTTACGATCAAACGCTGATTCTTATGTTATGTACAGAATGTCTTGTTTGCTTGTGCGGCAAAAATAATAAGGGCTCATGAGATTGCAAAGAAAGCAAGTCTATAGAATGTATTAGTGTGGATGGATTACCGTATATACTCGTGTATAAGTCGACTTTTTCAGCCCATTTTTAATGCTGAAAAAGCCCCCCTTTTGGGTCTTATATTCTATATACGGTATTTATATACAACTGTATGCGCTGTAGCTGAAGGTCTGTTTGTGTAACCCAGAGTCCATTAGGGGGAGCTAAAGAACTCAGATTTTCCATATAAGGAAGAAAAGGCTCCATTTCCTCAGAATTAAGAGAAGTTCAGTTGTTATGAACTGTATTTGCATATTTCAGGTATGAGAATGTTTGTATTAATTGTTGAGAAGGGGATATTGTGTTTATATTGATTGACTATTAGTTTGTATTTTGGTTTCCTGTTATAAAATGTTATAATGGGTGCTATATAAATATTATTTTCCTCAGAATAGTTAAGAGGCCTGTAGCTGGAGTTTAGTTGTTATGAACTGTTTTTGCATCGTTCAGGGCTAACCTTGAAGGCTTAACAATAAGGAGAGAGGGCTCAGCAAAGATCAACAGTGCCAGACACAGTTAGAGAGAACTGTAAAGAACTGAGACCCTGCTAGTCTGTTTTGCATAGCAGGCCAGAACTATTATACGTTGATTATTGTTTCTGTATTTGTTTGCCATATTTCATTGTTATACTGCACACTATTGTTTATGAAACAGAAAACAGATTTAAAGTTTCTTTTGTTGTAAGTCTGGTGAATGTTAAGAATCACAAGATAGGATCACACTGTCAAAGACTTGAACCCCTTTTCCATTTCTGATAATATCCCTCTTAAAATCTAAGTTGGGTTACATTTGGACATACAGATGATGATGAGGAATCCAGTTTTGAAGGATTTTAACTCTTGTGTTTTAGCTTGGTTTTAGCCTGGTTGCTGATTGAGCTAAGGTTTTTGTACTTTTAAAGTTATTGTTGAGACCGTATTGTTCTTGTTGACTCTCTTTTCCACTTACAGAGCTAGTTTTCTGTTTTTCTTTGAAATAAATATTCAAAAACATTTAACCTACTGATGCCTCAATTAATGTAATTTTATTGCTATCTCTTTTTATTTTTGAAATTTACCAGTAGCTGCTGCATTTCCCATCTTAGACTTATAATCGAGTCAATAAGTTTTCCCAGTTTTTTGTGGTAAAATTAGGTGCCTCGACTTCTATTCGGGTCAACTTATACACAAGTATATACGGTAGTTAACTGGTGATTTGTCTCTCTTTAACATTTTGTGAAATGCTCATTTTATTGTTTCATTTTAATTTTAATGTTCTGTTGTTCTTACTGCGCTTATTTTGTAACAGCCTTTGGCTAGACACAAGTACACTTTGACTTGTCTTGACTACTTGTCAGTGTCTCCTAATCTCCTAACCTTTTGAAACAGGGATCTTTGCATCTGTAGTGGGTGGCCTTTACCTTTTGTGGTTGGCCTTTTCATTTGCTTGCCCTTTAGCATACTTAAATCTTTCCTGCATCAGCATCAGACACAGCTGCACAGTGCTCAGTTGGGAGGAGTTGAGGGAAACTCCAATATCTCTTCAGTTCATCCTTGGTCTTGTTCCAAAGGTGTGAATGTAGAAGGCAAAGCTCAGCCTAGCAGGATTGTACGTGGAGCACATGTAGATGGGGAGGAGTTTTAAGCACAGGTGTTTTCTTAGACTTCTTGTAGAATGCAGACATGGGGTAAAATTCCACTCTTCTGAGCTGTGTGCTCTACACTGCTAAACTGCCAGTGAATACCTGTTGCTGTTCACCTGTCAGGTGGTGTAGTGGTTTAGACCAGATTTGAATCCCCCACACTGTTCACTGGGTGATGTTGACATGGTCACCTTCCATGCCACTAACCTTCCACACAGTGTTGTTGTGAGGGTAGAATGGAGGAGAGAACCATGAATGCCTCTTTGAAAGAAGGTGGTATAAAACTGTGACAGAGATCTTCGATTTCATTTTACTAAGAGGTGGGGGTTTTTCATGCCAAACATCTCCAAATGTCTTTTTTAATAAATCTCTTTATACTTATGAAAATTAAATACTGAAAATTTTAGCAATATGTTCTGAAGTTCTGACCTGTGAAGAGGGGAAATCTTACTGGGCAGGTCTCTTCTTGTGGATTCAGGCATTGCAAACACCAAGATTCTCCAGTGTAGTGTCTGTGGCAATCATGGCTCCTTTCAGAACATCCCTTGGTGCCTGCTGAACATTTCAGAAATTGGAGAGAGTCCACTGTAAGTCAGACCATGTTATTGGCTGCCCTCGCTCAAATAAAACATTTACCACTGCAAGTTCAGGCAGATTGGTGGATTCCTGGGATTTCCCTGGTGAATGTGCGGTTCCATTTCTCTGTCAGGCTTTCTTTCTTCACAGGCTAAGGGAGTATTCCGTTCACTTTCACCTCATGTGACAGCCATTTTGGTCTGACTCCTCCTCCTGTGGAAGCCATTTTAAGGTGGTGCTCACCACCACCCCTCAAAGTTCCAAATGTGCCCACAGGCTCAAAAGTGTTAGAATCCCTCACAAGCGCGTTTTGCCTTCATATGGGCTGGAGCAGGAGTCTGCAACCTTTGGCTCTAGAGCCATGTATTAGAGCTATATGGGACCTTGTATGGCTTTTAAAAAAGAAAGTTCTACTGGAGGCGAAGGACATCTTGATTGGTGTTTTCCAACTCGTTCTCAGGGAGGCAGGAACTTCAAATCTGTCACTTCCTGTGAACTTGGTTGCCCATCTTGATCTCCAGTTACATTCCTGCCTCAGGGAGAGCTGCATCTTAAAGGCTCTGCAAGTTTTTCCCGTCTATTTGTCACAATGAGAGAACAATTGCCGGGAATCCAGGTGTGAACCATGTACTGATTTTTGCCAGTTCACTAAAATGGTTAGGTGTTCCTGTATATATTTGTCACTTATTGAGACTTTGTGTTGGACTTTTTCAAATACAGGGCTCAAAAACAACTAGTGTCTGGACTGAATAAATTTTATGGGATTATTAATCAACATTCAGTATCAGCAATGTTAACATGCAAATTAGTCTTTTAAAACTAGCTCTTTGTTGATCTCTTATTCTGAATTTTGCTATAGTTTGACTCTGTAATTGTAAAAGGCTGCTGATCCTTGGGCTAAATACTTGATTTTTGTGTGGTGTTAAAGGAACTGATTTCTGTAGGCCGCTGCCACTTTTTGCAGCTTTTGGGGGGCTTTCTTGGGATTGTGATGTGTGTGCTGTCCTGCCCGTGTTGTGCACAGATTTGACATGCTAGCAGGGTGTTTCTAGTCTCACACAGATTTTATGTACATTCGCGCGCGCACACACACACACACAAACACAGAGGCCTATATTGGCATAATCACACAGATTTTAACTCCTTCCTTCCAGCTCTTGACAAAGTCTGCTTGACCCACTTCTTACCCTTCCAAGGTGGGTTTGTCCCCAGAAGATCCTAAAATGCTGCTGCTTAACTTGTTGGGTGGGCGCCTGCTGACAAGGCAAAAACAGAGCCCCTAGAGGATGGGGCGGTATAAAAGTTTAATAAATAAAATAAATAAATAAATAAATAAAAAAAACAGATGTTGGAGAGGAGCGAATCAATTACATAAGGGGATTAGAAGCTTTGCTGACAGCGAGGCATCCGAGAGAGGATCCTTCCAAGACTTGTGTGTTTACACCAGCTTTTATTCTGACCTAATTAGTGCTCCTGTCATAGGATACTTTAGCATCATCTTGGGGATGTTCTTTTGGTATCCTTGGAGTGGGGATGGCAGAATACGTGGAGGTGGACCTTTGCACTAAGTATGTCTTTTGGGCTTGGCAGGTCTTGCATACTATTTTTTAAAGAAGGTTTCTAGCCCTCATTGTTTTTGCTGTCTGTGTAAAAATGCAAGGTGTTACTTCCAAAGGAGATGCAAATGCCCTGGATGACTTTCAGATCTAGCAGCCTTTTCATGGCTTCTTTCACACAGATGGTTTTTCTTTGCCTTTGCTTCCAAACTGGAAGTGAATGCAAAGCAGGGAATCCTCACCATCCCTTTTTGTCTGTGATGGAAACCCACATTTGGCGGAAGATTCACTGTTGCCCTGCGTGAACACATCCAGCTCCAATGTGTAGTTGCAGAAGACGACCGGCAGTCATGAGCAAGCTGTCTTCCTGAAAAGCTCATCTGCCAGAACTGATCTCCCCATTAAGTAATCACTAATGAGCTTCCAAGGAACTCCAATAATTCCTGGAATATCTTGATTGAGTGGTGTGTGTACCTAGAATGCTCTCTAGAAACGCATCTGGACAGAGAATCCTCCATCAAGCCATCTAATTATTGTCCACCATCTATGGATCCCCTTCATGAGATTGTGAAAATCCTCTGGGAAAGAGCCAGTGTAGCAGCTAGAGTACCAGACATTGACCAGAAAGACCTGGACTCAGTCTCTGTTCAAGGGGTCAGCAGCAAGCCACTGAGATGTGTCTGGTGACGAATGGTGCAGTCTCTGCTGTATCACCACAGCCTGGTTTGAGAAGTTTACGAAGACCTTAATGTGGTTCCCCATGAAGGACTTCAAAATGTAGCGTCCACAACTGACGGGAAGATTTCTGTGCGTTCTGCTATGGAATTGATTGTTGATGCAAGACTGCTGTGATGGGGGGCACAAAGTGTAATGCTTTTAATACTTTTAAAAGTTGTTTATGTTTGTGCATGTGTGCAAATCTAAAGCCAGAAGGACGCTGCTTAGAGCTGAAGCATGAACGTGAGCATTGAATTCCCTGCCTTCTTAGTGCCCTGGCTTTTTGAGTCTTGGTGTGACCACTAGAATCTTCACTCTTACTTGATCTCTATCATGCGTGATTGGTTGGATTTCATCTTACAATGTGCTGTTTTTCGACCTCCGCTTATGTGTGGGGTTGCCTGTGATTCTGAGTGAATCTATCAGCCCACAATCTAAAGTTGTTAAAATGGGAATATTTATAGATCGCCTTTGATGGATTGCTATGATTAAATTAGAATGTTTGTGGAGCTTTCAGATAGCTGATAACACTAGAACTTTGCTAAGGGCTTTACTCAAAGGTAAAATCAGGTTAAACAAATATAGCTTATACCACAAGAACCTGGACCTAATTAATTCTGATTGCTGCAGAAGATCTTTCGTCTGAGAGTGTCTCCTTACAAAACTCCAGTTCACAAAATTTCATTGGCTAGAATCAGTCCTTTTCTGTCTTCTAGGCTATCTGTTCATCTTCTGAGGTGCTCAAGACTGTGTATATGCGGACTATTGCCGTGTATGATTGAAACAGCCTTGCCAAGTAGGGAGGGGAACAGTATGACTGGCCCAAGATTACCTTACATTGGGATTTGTATCCCGATTCTTGTGGGCCGTGCCTGTCACCCAGGGCCAATTTACACGCAGTCCAAACTTTGTATTAGGCAGTGTGTTAATATTCTTTCTCTGCCCCGTTCTTTTGCAGGGTCCAATTGAAAGTTTGCTTGTTTTCGCTCATCTTCTCTCTTCCCTCCCCAGAAGCTCTTTGTGTTTGTCAGTACAGAACTGCCAACCACGTGTTAATCTCAGGTGTGACTGAGGCTCAGAGAGTTGTTCAAGAGAAAAATTGTCTTCGTTGGGATTTGAACCTTAGTCTTCCTAAGCTTTTTGTCCACTGTGGAAACTGGCTGCCCCACGAAAGAGATCCACACACAAAAAGAATGATGTGAGTCAAGTGTAACAGCAGAAGCAGAATAGAACAACCACTGCACCCTGGCTGTTAAAGGCAACTGCTTAAGCATTGAAGTGTACAGTGAAATGTAATAACCTGTAAACTGCAATAGTGGCGCAATACTCTTTATGCAACATATCAGACAACATGAGAGAGACTTAATGTAAACACATCAAAGTGGCGCTGAAGCCACTGTCCAGGATAAGATCTGTGTCAAGGAGGAAGATCTTCCATTGAGCAACTACATGAAATGCTTGTAATCTCATACAGAGGTGTCACGGTTTGGGATGCACTCAGAGAGTAATATTCCAGTGCTGTAGTTCTTGTCCTGAGTGGCTACATCAGCTACTTCATCAAGTTTATGAAGGAGGAACATGTTCCGCAGTAGTATCACGTTTTTGTATATAAATTATACCCAACAAACTGGGATTTCTGGTGTAACTCTCAGCCAAACCCTCCCAGGAATAAGATCTGTTAATTAAGTGTGTTCGTATTTTGGTTCAGAAGAGATGACCTTTGGTTCTTGCTGGTGGCGAGTGGTGTCTTGGGTGTGTTGACTGGGTGTTGTCCTGCTGAATAAAGGCCAATTTTTCTTGGATCTGGCTGACTGTTCTTTTTAATATTAAGCCGCCACATATGTACAATGCAGAAGTGGCCATTTGCCGAAAGCCTCTTAATGTTGCTGCACCCTCCTTTCACCTCCTCACTGGGCTTAGCCTGTGTGTGTCTCTGTGCGTGTGCTTTACATGTCATGAGGACTTGTAGTGGGGTTAGAAATCCTGTCTGAGCTCTTCCTCGTCAAGGTCGTGGGGATTGTTGAACTATAATCTCCTTTTCTGTGCTTATACTTTTCCCCCCTACAACTTGCTGCTCCAGCGTTCATTCTAAAATTAAATTCCTCGGGCAGGGAGACAGGGGAAATCTTGGGCCTAGTTCTTGCTTTACAAATCGGAACTGACACGGCTGACTGCTTCTTAATATTTTTTTTTTTAAAAAACCCCTTCTCCTAGAAAGGTCAAGAAGTATGTCAAGAACAACAAGTATAGCCCACAGGACTTCTCTGACATCCTGATTTTTTAAGCACAATAAATTTTCTGTAGGGAGGAGCGTTCAGTCACATGAATCCCCACCTACAGTTAGAAGTGGCACAACTCAAACTAGTGATGGATCCATGCATGGTTGGACGTTATCTTCTGCAGCAGTGGCGTAGGAGGTTAAGAGCTCATATATCTAATCTGGAGGAACCGGGTTTGATTCCCAGCTCTGCCGCCTGAGCTGTGGAGGCTTATCTGGGGGATTCAGATTAGCCTGTACACTCCCACACATGCCAGCTGGGTGACCTTGGGCTAGTCACAGCTTCTCGGAGCTCTCTCAGCCTTTGAGTCTCCTGTAGGAGAGAAAGGGGGGATATAAAGCCAAACTCCTCCTCCTCCTCCTCTTCTTCTTCTTCTTCTCCTCCTCCTCCTCCTCCTCCTCCTCCTCCTCCTCCTCCTCCTCCTCCTCCTCCTCCTCCTCAATGAGACAAATGGAAAATAATAAATAAAGGTGAGAGGAAGGAGAAGGCAGCTTGTAGGAGCACAAATGCTGGCGCACACGCATGCACGCACGCACGCACACACGCGCACACACTCATTGACAAGCTGGGTCTTGAAGATAAAACTGTCTTAGCAATGTTTTTCTGACACGAGCCCTTCTGTCCCGTTTTTTTAAATGGCGGCAGGTGTCCTCTCAGTCCTGGGAGCCAGCCAGCCTATTAGTGAAAGTCAGCAGCATGTTCCGGAATCTGAATCAGACTCCAGATTATGTGAAGATGGCAGAACAAAATGGGGATTCTGCTGGGTTTTTTCTAGCACTTAACAGATAGGCCAGACTGCACTGATAAGACTCTTGGCTGCAGTTCCAAAAGTAACTCGTGTTGTTATGTCTCCCCCACAAGCCCTGCTCGCCTCATCTCCTGGCACTTTCGAGACTCATTGCAAAGGTGTTCAGGGTGTTTCAGTTCAGTTTCTGGACAGTCCCTGTCCTCTTTTGCCCACCCTACCTTGAATGATCTCATTCCCACTCAGTTGTTAAATCAAACAGCTCTCATGACCCTCCTGATTTTTGTTGGTGATTTTTCAGTCTGGTGTCAGTCATATAAGCTCAGAAGAAATCTTTGGCCTGTGATCCTGTTTCTTTCACAGCTGTGCACTTTTTAAAGGCCCAGTTTGAAACCCACACAGCTCTTGCATGTAAGAAGAACGGAAAGTGGATGGCATTTCTCCTTCTCTGCCAGCTCATGGCTCAGCAATACCTGGAGATTTGAGGGTAAAGTCTGGGAGAGTGGGGTTTAGAGAGGGAAGGGACCTTGGTAAGGTGTAATGTTATGGAGTCCATCTTCCAAAGTAGCCATTAGGAGAAGTGGAATAAATGCTTGAAGAAGAAGGAGTAGTAGGAGTAGTAGTAGTAGTAGTAGTAGTAGTAGTAATTTGGCTTTATATCCCCCCTTTCTCTCCTGTAGGAGACTCAAAGGGGCTTACAGTCTCCTTGCCCATGCACGTAGGTAAGGGGGGGTTTCTCGGGTTTGAAACCCTCCCATTCATGTCCGAAGCTCCGCCCACCCGTTTGTGGGTTTTTAAAACGTTTTAGTGCTTTTTTGTTTTTTTGCCTGCAGGGGGCGCATTGTTTGGGCTAGCAGCACCAAGCTTTCAGGGATTGTTTGGGGGACACTCCTGATGATACTACCCGGGTTTGGTGAGGTTTGGTTCAGGGGGTCCAAAGTTATGGACTCCCAAAAGGGGTGCCCCATCCTCCATTGTTTCCAATGGGAACTAATAGAAGATGGGGACTACACATTTGAGGGTCCATAACTTTGGACCCCCTGAACCAAACTTCATGAAACCTGGGTGGTATCATTAGGAGAGACTCCTAAAGATACCCTGAAAGTTTGGTGCTTCTAGCTTAACCATTGCACCCCTGACAGCAGGCACCCCCCAAATTTCCCCAGATTCTCCTTTTAAATCCACCCCCTTCGGCATGGATTTAAAGGGAGAATCTGAGGTCCTCAGTTTAGAAGAAGAGTTTGGATTTATATCCCCCCTTTCTCTCCTGTAGGAGACTCAAAGGGGCTGACAATCTCCTTGCCCTTGCTCCCTCACAACAAACACCCTGTGAGATGGGTGGGGCTGAGAGAGCTCTGAAAAGCTGTGACTCACCCAAGGTCATCCAGCTGGCGTGTGTGGGAGTGCACAGGCTAATTTGAATTCCCCAGATAAGCCTCCACAGCTCAAGTGGCAGAGCATGGAATCAAACCTGGTTCCTCCAGATTAGAATGCACCTGCTCTTAACCACTACGCCACATTGAAAGTGATGCTGTTTCAGGGTGGGGGATAATCCACCCCCAAACAGCATCACTTTCAATGTTGTTTAACTAGGGACCCCAGATTCTCCCTTTAAGGTGGATCTAGTTTAAACACCATTGAAAGTGATGCTGTTTGGGGGTGGATTCCTGCATCACAGTGGCTGCCCCGGGGGGTGGGGGCACAAAACTCAGATTTTGCACCAGGCTCCATTTTCCCTCTATGCCTCAGCCCGGAGGGGGAGGGCAGGGCAGGGCAGGGCAGGGGAGTCTGCCATCCTCGACCTCAGAGAGCTGCTTTTATAAGCGCTAGGCCAGGGGCGGGGCTTGGGGAGGTGTGGCCATGCCCTGGGGCGGCTGGGGGTGTGGCCCCACCCCGAACCCCCCCATAAAAAATCTATACCTACGTCCCTGTCCTTGCCCTTCCCTCCCCCACAACAAACACCCTGTGAGGTGGGTGGGGCTGAGAGAGCTCTGAAAAGCTGTGACTAGCCCAAGGTCAATCACACACAAAGCGGAGCCTGAGACAGAAGGATATATATGTTTTAAATATTTTCATTAAAATGGAGTTTTTAATCTTGTATTAGAGCCAGACAAGGATATTGTGTTTTTGCTGTTGACTAGCCCAAGGTCACCCAGCTGGCATGTGTGGGAGTGCACAGGCTAACCTGAATTCCCCAGATAAGCCTCCACAACTCAAGCGGCAGAGTCAAACCCGGTTCCTCCAGATCAGAGTGCACTTGCTCTTAGCCACTGCTCTTAGCCACTACCCACTGCTGCTTTAGTAAATAAACACATGATTTACATAGTCTGGAGATCAGTTGTATTTCCACAAGCTCTCCAGCTCCCAGCTAGAGGATGGCAAGGCTACTCCAGACCCCTTTCACTTTAAACCGGATAACTTAAGGTAGTTTGCTGAATCTGGACATCTATATAGCTGTTGGTTCATAACTTATTAGTCACAATCAACACCTTTATTGGCATTCAAAAATAAAATAAAATAATTTTATTGCCATGAAATTAATTGACATCACACTTAGGCTCATTCCGCACATGCAGAATAATGCACTTTCAAACTGCTTTCAGTGCTCTTTGAAGCTGTGCGGAATAGCAAAATCCACTTGCAAACAGTTGTGAAAGTGGTTTGAAAATGCCTTGTGCGGAAGGGGCCTTAGCCTGTAACTCTTTTTGAAGACACAAGTGCAAAAAAATCCTTTCACTGTGTCCAATCCAAAATCCTTTCACTGTATCCAATCCAAAATCCAAAAAATACTTTCACTGTAACTTCAGGATTATACTCAGCTAAAAGAAATTTAATTCTTTGATCATCCAGTCTTACTGGGGAGAAGGGGATCAATCAAGTGAGAATGCAGCCGAGTATGAAATAGAATGTGTATGATAGTTTAAGTTGGCAACAGAAAGTCTTTCTGCATGAGGAATATTCAAATATCTGCCAATAACCATTGCAGACAGGAAGATATTCAATCTGGCCTACATGAAGACTCGATGCTGAAAAGGGATTGTCAAGTTCGTAAAATACTGGGCCATAGTCTCTGTGAGCAAGACAGACCATGAGAATATGGGGAGCAAATCTTATTTGCCCCAGCATCTAATATCTATTTTTCAATTTCCCAGATTCTTTTTTTAATCATCTGGAATAAATAGGCTTCACCAGAGCTGGAAAGTGCTTCTAAGTCAGTGGCTGAGCCTAAGTCAAAATTAACATAAATGCTAATTTTATGTTGAACCCTTTATAGAGCGATATGAGTCAGTAAGCAACATGGTATTAGACTATGGGGTTGGGATAAAAAATGGAAGTATAACCAAAATTTGATAGAAGTAATCCAAGCTCTAGATTCCACAAGTTTTTGACCCAAGTCAATGCATAAAGTGAAGTACCCAACTGAATTTGGGGTACCAAGGATGCGGCAAAGAAATATTGCATGGATTTTTTTGTTTGACCTCTGTATCAAACGCTTGTGTCCATACTGGTATCCTATATAACAACTGGGAAATCACTTTGGCCTGGAACACACGGATGACTGCTTAGCACAAATTGGTTTCCACTTTGGTGATGGAAATGAACAATAGCGGACATGCTGCTTTTGGCCATAGTGAGAGAATGTGACCAGTGTCGTGGAACAGTTTAAATTGTAATGAAGAAGAAGAAGAATTGGATTTATATCCCCCCTTTCTCTCCTATAGGGGACTCAAAGGGGCTTACAAACTCCTTTCCCTTCCCCCACTCACAATAAACACCCTGTGAGGTAGGTGGGGCTTCTACAATACATCGATCACTATCAACTTTCCTTGCCACATGCATAATTTTATAATCCTCAGTCATGTTCCCTGTAATATTTTTTTATTCTAAGCTGGAAAGTCCTAGTCTTTTTAACCATTCCTCATTGGAAATATTCTCCATGCCTTTAATCATAATACCATTTGCTCAAACCAGAATGCCTTCTTGATACTGTTGGGATAAAATCCTGTTGGTTGTGAGTGGGGGCAGCAGTGGCGTAGGAGGTTAAGAGCTCGTGTATCTAATCTGGAGGAACCGGGTTTGATTCCCAGCTCTGCCGCCTGAGCTGTGGAGGCTTCTCTGGGGAATTCAGATTAGCCTGGGCACTCCCACACACGCCAGCTGGGTGACCTTGGGCTAGTCACAGCTTCTCGGAGCTCTCTCAGCCCCACCTACCTCACAGGGTGTTTGTTGTGAGGGGGGAAGGGCAAGGAGATTGTCAGCCCCTTTGAGTCTCCTGCAGGAGAGAAAGGGGGGATATAAATCCAAACTCCTCCTCCTCCTCCTCCTCCTCTTCTTCTTCTTCTTCTTCTTCTTCTTCTTCTTCTTCTTCTTCTTCTTCTTCTTCTTCTTCTTC
Organism: Sphaerodactylus townsendi; assembly: GCF_021028975.2. Lineage (NCBI taxonomy): Eukaryota > Metazoa > Chordata > Lepidosauria > Squamata > Sphaerodactylidae > Sphaerodactylus > Sphaerodactylus townsendi. The sequence goes on along the minus strand of NC_059440.1, from coordinate 2,029,916 downwards.
TTCTTCTTCTGTTGGATCTTCTGTGTTTTAGGGCTAGATTTCAGGATTTTGCCTGTGGTTGGAGGATTTTGGCAATGTGCTATAACTGGAGAAATATTAGTGTCGTCTTCTTATGGGAAAAAGTCAGAATCCTGGCTCTTGCTGGTAGATTCAGATTTTTCTTTGTGCAAAGTTATATTTGGATTTAATATTGATATTTATGTTTTTATTCTGACTTAATCTAGATTAGACAATAATTGATTAATCAAAATATGAGGAGAAAATGTAGTTTTATGTTGATATAGATTAGATAATGATTCAAAGATAAGTGGAAATAGTATAATATAGATCCCTCTTTTTACTGATTTATATATTATAATTAGTATGAAGATGTTAATGTTATAGAATAATATAGTTTTGTTTGACTGTTAATGAAGGCTCTCTCAAACTTTGAGTATAGTTACTGAAGATCTATCTAATATAAATATGCATATTGATTATACTGTAAAAGTTTTTTCCCCCTCCAATTTCTGCTAAACCTCAAAATTAATAAAAATTGTAATTTTTTTTAGTAACAACAACCACCACCTTTATTTGGCATTTAAAAATAGGTTCTAGAGCATTGCCAGACATTTTTGAAATACAAATTAAGAGTACATTCAAAGCGCAGACAGGAAGACTGTATATAGCAGTATTCATAACTTAGAAAGTTCTGTCACTTGTAAAAGAAATTTTGCTACTTTTTCCAAGAGCAGGACATCTGTGTTGTTTAACAGAAGCTCCACAACAGAACAGTCAGAGTCACTTTCAGATTTGTCCCAGCGTGGCCGTATGGAAACGGCCTTAGAGTGCGATTGGTCTGTTCATGACACCCTACCAGCAGTTTTGTATAATTGCCCTTCAACATTCAAAGAAGCACTTCTACTTCTACTCTCATTCCTATTACTCTCTCTGCGCATCTGAGCATAACCTTCTGTTTTCCAGCCTGCTCTCTTAGGTATTTTGAAGCTGTTAGATTCTGCCGGCCAGTTCTTTTCAGCAATACTTTCAGTCCCTCGCTTTGCTTGCTTTTTCTTTTGAAGCTCCGCTACCAATGTTTTATGTCGTTATTTTAATCTTTAGGTATTTTTTCTGTTCGTTTGTTTACTGAGCATGTGTTGTACTCAATAAACACTGAAAATATTTTAACCAATTTTTTCTGCCTCTGAATGCAACCCAAACCCTGACCTATGTTTGAGAAGTGGCTGGTGAGCACATTCTCTACAGCAGTTGTGGTGAACCTATGGCACGGGTGCCAGAGGTGGCACTCCGAGCCCTCTCTGTGGGCACGCGCAAACAGAGTTGCCCCCCCACACACCTAGGCTGGCCTGGACCGCTGGACTCGATTATTAGCATTAAACCTAAGACCTAGTTTTGGGGAAGCAGTGTGGGTAACCCTGTTAAGCGCTGTTAAACCCCACTGATTTTCATGCAAACTAAAGTCCGATCCTTTACCTGAGAGTAAGCTCAGTTGCTGGCAATGAGGCTTGCTTCTTAGTAAACCCTCCTAGGGTCGTGATTCACCCGTTGGAAGAGTTGCACGGTTGCTTCAAAGCAAAGCCACCGACTACCACCAAGCTTACTCCCGGGTAACGCATGTCTCGGAGCCAACCACTTTTTCTAAACTGAAACCTCAGTATTCAAGTTAAATTGCCGTGTTGGCACTTCGCGATATATAAGTGGGTTTTGGGTTGCAATTTGGGCACTCGGTCTCGAAAAGGTTCGCTATCGCTGCTCTACAGGCATCTTGCAAGAGCACTAGCGGGCCCAGCAGGAGTGGAGTGCCCCACATGCAGGACAATCCCCCCCCCCCCGGTCAGGCAGCAGCTGAACACAGCAACTGAGGGTTAGGGTTAGAGGTGTACCAGCCCAGGGCATTAGCTGTGTGCATGGGGGCCTCTGGCTAGCCCCATGCAAACCTAGCTGGGGCAAGGGAGGAGTTAGGAGAGGCTGGGCTTGGCCAGCAGGAGTGGAGTCGCAGAGATGAAAGGATGTCAGGAGAGACAGGAAGGAAGAGGAAAACAAGTAGGCTGGAAAAGGCTGAGGGGTTGAAGAAAAGAGGAAGGGGGGCCCACAGGTGGAGCCCCGCGGGGCCTTGGGCAAGATCAGGCTACCACACCTGGGTAGGAACTGTCCCAAGCCAGAGGCTCAGCTCAGCTCCCTGAGGTTGGGGAGAGGCAAAGCAGGCGAGTGAAGCGGTCTGCGTTGGTGTGGGTGGGTCTCTGTGTTGACTTTGCCCAGTCCCCTCAAAGAGACACGTCTGGCGCCCCATTGCGTCTAGTAGTGTATCTCTGCTGCCAACGGAAGACACTCAGGAGGGCCTGCTCCCCCCTCCAGACTTGGGCTTGGATGACAGAACAAAAGACAATTCCTGTATGAGGAAGTCCAGCATGTCTGGAGGAACGTCATGCTCAAACCTTATGAAAGGGGGCAGGAGGCGGATTTACTTTAAAGTCCTGGCTAAACTGTGTAGCCAGGAACAAATATCTAAACCCGTGGCTAACCCCCCCCCCCCATTGATAACACTGATCTATCAATTGTGGTAACGATGCTGGATTGTGGTTCTGCAAGTGTATTGGAAGCGCTGGCTAACATTTTCTGCTCTGTCATCAGCAAACGGTTATAACTGTACTGGAGATTGTATCATTACACTGAGGTTGCCATTGTTGCTGGTATATTGCTGCTGTTGTTTTAATTATGCCATTAAAGATGATGATGATGATGATGATGATGATGATGATGATTTAAAGTCCAACATGGATAGGTGGGAGGAAGGATTGTGAGAATCTTCCCCATATCTTCATTTTGTTTGGTTTTTTGAACCACTTCTCAGTGAAAATGAAGTGGCCCCTGCAAAGAAAACAAGAGAGGCTTTAATCTACCGTATATACTCATGTATACGTTGATTTTTTCAGCACATTTTTAATGCTGAAAAAGTTTCCCTCGACTTATATGCGAGTCATTAAATTTTTTTGGTGTTTTTACTTTGCCGGCCAGCAGGGGGTGCAGTTTTTTATGCTAGCGGCACCAAACTTTCAGGGTACCCTCAGAAGACACTCCTGATGATACCAGCCAAGTTTGGTAAAGTTTGGTTCAGGGGGTCCAAAGTTATGGACCCCCAAATGAGGTGCCCCATTCCCCATTGTTTTCAATGGGAGCTATTAGTAGATGGGGCTACCCTTTTGAGGGTCCATAACTTTGAACCCTCTGAATTAGCTTCATAAGCTTCCCTGGCTGGTCTCATCAGGAGAGTCTCTTTATGATACCAGCCAGGTTTGGTGAAGTTTGGGTCAGAGGATCCAAAGTTATTGACCCCCAAATGGAAGCTAATAGTAGATTTTCAATTTCTGATATTATCCCTCTTAAAATCTAAGTTGGGTTACATTTGGACATACAGATGATGATGAGGAATCCAGTTTTGAAGGATTTTAACTCTTGTGTTTTAGCTTGGTTGCTGATTGAGCTAAGGTTTTTGTACTTTTAAAGTTATTGTTGATACCATATTGTTCTTGTTGACCCTCTTTTCTACTTTTTTTTCTGTTTTTCTTTGAAATAAATATTCAAAATATTAAAAAAACATTTAATCTACTGATGCCTCAATTGATGTAATTTTATTGGTATCTATTTTTATTTTTGAAATTTACCAGCAGCTGCTGCATGTCCCACCCTCGACTTATACGCGAGTCAATAAGTTTTCCCAGTTTTTTGTGATAAAATTAGGTGCCTCGACTTATATGTGGGTTGACTTATACACGAGTATATACGGTAGTTTTGGAGATGAAAGGGTGTGTGTGTGTGTGTTTAGTTCAACCTTGCAGTTGTCCCTGCTGCACTTTAGCTCCCCCATGTTCCTTTATTGGATGACTAGTGCTAAAGCCCTTTTTGAATTAAAATAAAATGGACTCCCCCTCCTCCTTCGCTCCAGGAGAGCAGTTTGGGGGGGGGGGGGCGGCTCCTGGCTTGGAGGAAGGTGGTCAGGGGTGGGATGGGACGGTTTGCCGTGAGTCCTGCCCACCTGGTGGCTGGGGGTTTGTGATCAGACATTCCATCCGTTGGGCAATTATGCGTAAGAACAGAGCCTTTTGTTTTGGTGGTGCAACCTGTTCTGCCGGCTATATCTGAAACAGGGCTGTGTAACTTTCTGGCGCAGAGTTTGTTCTACTGAATACCATCTTGTGATTTCTAGTCCTTCATTTTTGTTTTTGAAGGGTTCTCATTCCTACTGTCACGGGTATATTTTTAAAGCTGCCTAGAATTGTCAAAATAAAGCTAATAACTACTGCAAAAATGCAAAAGGGGAAATTCTAATCAATGCGGCATAGTGGTTAAAAGTGTTGAAATAGTATCTGGAAGATCCCCTCCTGCCGCAGAAGCTTGCTGGGTGACCTTGGGCCAGGCATATACTCTTAGCCTAACCTACTTCACAAGGTCGTTGGGGGGATGAAATGGAGGAGAGGAGAATGATGTAGCTATCAGGGTTGGGACCATGGGTACCCTCATGCAAGCTGACTTCCCAGGGCCCTTGGGCTAGTTTTTAGTTGCTTCTTCAACCCCTGAGAAGCCAAGTTGGGGCAATGAAGAAAGATGGCAGCCGGTCCAACAGTGTGCACATTTGGTGAGTGTTACTTGTCAACTTCCTTCTCCTCCAGTATTCTGTGGGCTTGTATTTGTAATTATTGGAAGGGGTGTAGGTTTTGGCACATCAGTTGTTCTGGGAAAGACTGGTACATAATCTTGTCTTACGGGGAGAGCGAATGAGCCGTGTCTCCAAACTTCCTGCATCTGCTTCGTGACTGCCCTTTTGAAAAGCAGAGTGACTGGGCTGGCCAATGGAAGATGAATTTCTGATTGTTTCTTTGTTCCGCTTCTTTGAAAAAGATTGATATGCTCTTGCCAAAACATCTGTTAGATGCTGCCAGGAAAGCTTGAGGCTCTCTGTCGATTTTGCTGTTGTTCTGAACCCCTAGTGATCTTTTTCTTGAATAAGATAGGCGCAATGAATGATTCCCCAAAATTGCTGCAAAATCATGGGGTGGGAGGGAGAGGGCATCCGAGGGGGCGGGGAGTTGCTCATCCTGAAAGCTCCCCAGAACAGATAAGCCAGAGTCATTTTATAATTTTCTCTGCAGAGGATACCGGAGGACCTGACTCTCGATGCCTTACTGGAAATGAATGAATCTAAAGTAAAAGACACCATGAGGAGTTGTGGGGCCAGTCCAGAGGAGTGCTCCCGCCTCAGCGGAGCCCTGGCTTGCTTGAGGAAAGTGACCCGGACAGGTACGGTTTTGCCTTTTTCCTGTTTTGTGGAATTAGCCCCACCCCTTTCCCCTGATGCGTTTTCTTATCTCACTTTTCATTTATTGGGTTCACTGCAACCTTTGCTTCCTTTGAAAAATAGCTTGCTTGGTTGAGTGGTTGAAATATTGGACTAAAATCCAGGAGACACAGGTTCAAATTTACACTCTTACCATGAAGGATGCTGGGTAACCTTGGGACAGTCTCTGTGTCTCTCTCTTTCTCTCTGTCTCTCTCTCCCCCTCTCTCCCCCCTCTCTCCCTCCTCTCTCTCCCCCTCTCCCCCTCTCTCTCCCCCTCTCTCTCCCTCCCTCTCTTTCTCTCCCTATCTCTCTCCCTCTCTCTCTCCTCCTCTCTCCCCCTCTCTCCCTCCCCCTCTCCTCTCTTTCCCTCCCTCCCCCCTCCCTCCCCCTCCCTCCCCCCTCTCCCCCCTCACTCTCTCTCTCCCCCCCTCTCTCTCCCCTCTCTCCCTCCCTCTCTCTCTCCCCCTTCTCCCCCTCTCTCTCCCCCTCTCCTCTCTCTCCCCCTCTCCTCTCTCTCCCCCCCTCTCTCTCCCCCCCTCTCTCTCTCAGCCTCTTGTATCTCATAAAGTTGTTCTGGGGGTCAAATGGAGGAGGGGAGATATAGGTTCACTGCCCCAAGTTCCTTGGGAGAAAGGCAAGAATACAAACGCAGGAAATTTAAATAAAAAGTGTCCTGTGACCTCTCTTTCATCTAGTTCCTCTAATACCTCTAAAGTTTTTTCTTTGATGTGTCATGGATTATGCCAGGGATTCACTGGGGAAGAGGCCAGAGTTTTTTAAATATATGTTTTTAAAAATTCAGTAGTAACAGAATATAAAAAGAAACAATAAGACAATAAAATAGAACTGTAAGAAAGAAGAAAAACTGGATCTTTTCTAATATAGAATTCTGACCATTCAAGAGCTAACGTACATAGAGAGAGTCATAACCAAATTCTAATAATCAAATACACTGATATAGAATAGACATCATCATCATCATCATCATCATCATCATCATCATCATCATCATCATCATTATTATTATTATTATTATTATTATTATTATTATTATTATTATTATTATTATTATTATTATTATTATTATTTATTCAATTTAATATACCGCCCCATCCCCGAAGGGCTCTGGGCGGTGCACAACATAAAACCACCAATAAAAACATCATAACAGACTACCAGAATTATAATAAAACAACGATTATGTCCCAAGATGGCCTCTCGTTTAAAACCTAATCCTCCTAAGAGGGGGGTGGGAGAGGTAGTGTATATTAATATATGATTCCTATCATTCGTTCCTGGTCACACTTCTTACATGCTATATTTCATACCATGGAGATTTCATATTCTTATTGATTTTGATTATACAAATTGATTTCCCCCTTTTCTTTTTTAAAACTCATCATATTCTACACTCTTGTATCATTTAAATCTCTTTGGCCTTTCTTCTTTGATGATCCTATGTATGAGAAAAATATGAGAAGTACATTTTCCATTCCTCTGGAAATTCTTGGTTCAGTCATCTGTTTACACCCCAGTTGCCATCGGATGAGATCCCTGAATGGAGAGGCCAGAGAGGGAATGAATTGGGGGCCTTCTGCATGTGCAGCATGTGCTGTCACTGAGCTAAAGCACACCCCTTCACCCCCCCCCCCCCCCCCGTGGTCTTTATCTTTAAGCAGGGCTATCAAAAGCTTGGGGTATGACTGGATGGCTGAACAAAGGCCTGTGGTGCTTCGGAAGGAAATCTCCTCCACCCCCCACATTCACCACTTTCAGTGTCAGGATGTGCGAAATTAGATATGTAAATGTTTTTAAATTAGCATGTTTTACGAGTATTTCATAGGCAACAAAGACTTCCCGCACTGCTGCGTTTAGAGTCTAAATTGGCACCAACTGCTCTGTCCCCCGTACAGTCAGCATTTAAAGAGGGAAAGGGGAGTTCCTTAAAAGGAATGTTGCTGGTTGGCAGAGTCTTTCCTTTGTACTAACACTGAATCCCCTACGCTGGCAATTGTAATAGTTTGAGGCAGCAGGAGATGGAAGACCTTTGGGACCCACAGTCAATCAATCAATCAATCAATCAATATTTTATTTCGGTCAAAGACCAGAAAATATCAGATATAAAATATAAAATCCAGATAGTACATTTCCAGACCAGATACAAAATAAAATTGAGGTAACCAGTTTCCAAAGACTGTTTGTCCAAACCATAATATAAGTTCAAGTTAAAAACTGGAATAAAATTTGAATAAAAGATAAAATCATTGATCCCAAAGGTTCGACTATTTTTTTTATTGCTTCCTGCGTGCGTAGCACCCGCAACCACATAAGCACTGAATTTTGCCACCTCTCTGGTTATATTCGGATTGGCATCTTCTAATAGTCTTTCCATGGCACAATCCTCAGGGCCAAGAAAAATTGATGTAGGAAGAGAGTCAAACAGTTTTGCCCTCATTTCTTTGTGAGTGGGGCATCGTAAAAAAATATGCGTCAGGGTCTCTATTTCCCCCATATCACATGGACAAAGCCTGTTGATATATGGAATTTTTTTATAGGGACCCACAGTCAGTTAAAGTCGACCGTAAATAAGCAAGGGTTCTGAAACAAGGAGTCTTGTTAGGAACTAGAGAATGTAGCCCAAACATGGTCCCTTCTTGAAGTGGTGCCTTTTGGAGGCTTCTGATTTAAGAGAAGTGTGTTGGTCGTGGGACGCTGCCAAAACTGTGATCATACTGTGTGCTTCTGGGTTCTCTTGACATATTTGATTTAAGTTCTAGTCCCGTGGTGGCGAACCTTTGGCACTCCAGATGTTATGGACTACAATTCCCATCAGCCCCTGCCAGCATGGCCAATTGGCCATGCTGGCTGAAGGCAATCAAATCCATTCTGGAATCTCATAAGGTACCAAAGTATCTAGTCGAATCTTACAGTTAACTGGGGTGCGCCAGACTTTACTTGTCTATGTAGCATTTTTGTTGCTGTTGTTCAAAGTGCTTTGCATCAAAAGCTGTGTTAACTTGCCCGAGAGGCAGGCTTGCCTCCTCCTCACTGGAGAGCACAAAAGTCGTGGAGCAAAGAGTGAAGAGAGCAGTCTGAGACTGCAGACTTTCACGCAGGTTCTTCCTTCCCATCCCAGCTTCATTGCCTTCGTTTTGTTTCCTCTGCGGTTTTGGTCTGTCTTTGCTCATGGATGGCGGAGCGCTGCTGCAGACCAAGCAAGTCGTGCCCAGCCTGCACAGCCCAGTTGGCAGGCTGAGCAGAATGTATGTTGAGAGATGGTTGCTTGTCTCAGGCCATTCAGTGAGGTTGCGAAGGAGGGAGGAGAATCTGAAGGAGGGGTTTGTGATGCACTGCGCATTGGGGAGGGAGACGTGCTTCTCAAGCGCAAGCCCTGAAGAGGCAGGCAGAAGTAGCGAACGGCAGTTAGAGTCAAATCTGGATTGTTACAGCCCACAAGATACAACGTCTTGGGCAGCAGGCATCATGCCTGCCCCGCTCTCGGGGGCTCTGTGCTCTTTGCTGATGCTGAATAGTGTTCTGTGTTCATATAGGTGGTGAATACAAGGACGATCTGCTGTGGAATTCTTCAGATGTGCGGCGAGAGAACCACTTGATGCCCCCTTCGGAACTCTCCCCCTGTCCCGCAGCCGTCATGTGGATGCATGGAACCCAGTCATCTTCAAAGGGAAATGGCCAGCAGTCCCACTGCGTCTCTGTGTCTACAGTTCCATCTTTGGACAACGCCCCCTTGAGCCAAGGACCTCCAGCCAGTGCGGATAACCTCTTGGAATCTTTTGCCTTCCCTACGCACTGCGGGCCACGGAACCTTAGGACTCCGTACAGCCTCACCATCACACCCCCCACCACGCCCCAGCTCAAGAGGAGGAAACCCCCACGGACTCCACCCCCACCCTGCCGAAAGGTTTTCCAGCTGCTGCCCAACTTCCCGACGCTCACGAGGAGCAAATCCCATGAATCGCAGCTTGGCAACAGAATAGATGAAGTACCTCCTAGCAAGTAAGTTGCTTGTGGGTCTGTGAAAGTTGTGGTTTTTAATGCAGTGCCGCCTTGTATGAGTCAGCATATTGCCCAGTTTAAGCCCAAATCTTAATTCATAATATTGATAGATGATTTTATTACAAGTTCACTAGGTGTTGTAATTATAGTAAACATAAAAGTGGATAAAAGGTTGAACAGGCTATCCGCTGCAGTACTGAAATTCTTTAATATCAATGGTGGTAGATTCATACCAGCAGCGTTGAAGGTGTTTAACGCCAAGGTGGCCCAGTACCTTTTGTATGGTATTCCCCATCTGGATCCAAGCATGGCACCAGAAATTGGAACGCATCCAATCCAACTTCCTGTATAAGATCTTTGGCACCTCGCATTGTGTCCCCTATGGTGTTCTTTGTTTGGAATCAGGGCAACATTTATTAGAAACAAGGGCATGGGTTGTAACTTTTAAGTTTTGGCTGCATCTGTGTTTCTGCACAGACCTTAATAGTTTGTCCCTGTTAGAAATGAGAGAGCTTCAGCTTTCGAAATGGTGGCTACATATTGAAAAAAAGATCTTTTCCTTGGGCTTCTCTTGAGAGGTCCTACAAATGCTCACCGCTCCAGAGATTTATCATCGTCTAAAGACTAGATTATTTGATCAAGAATATCAATTTCTCCTGAGCAAAGCGCAAAGCTCTTGCTCTCCAATATTCTTTGGGATTATCCCTCAGAAATCTAGCCCTGCTATATATCTAGCCCTGCTAATTAACAACTTGTTAATTACAATTGCAGATGGGTCATGACTAGAACAAGGTGTAACTCTTTTCCCTCAGTACATCTTCAAGGTCGCTTTTTTAATATTCCACAAAATGAGCGTTGCTGTCGATTCTATCCTGATACAACTGATTCACTTTCTCATATTTTGCTTTACTGTTCAAAATACAACAACATTAGAACTGATTTGAGGGCTGTATTGCCAACAGGATTTATGCTCCTTTCTGATAAGTTAAAAATGGCTAAGCTTCTAAATAATTCTAATGTTGAAATCTCGGAAGCTGTTGCTATATTTTTACTCTGTGTACTACAAGATGTGCAATAATGACCTTCTTATTGTATTTGGAATTCTTGACACACACCGGTTTTATGCCTAATAAAGGTTGTGGATTGGATTGGTTGAACAGGCACCATTCCTTTCCATATGGCTCCATTAGACTGAATGGGTTGGTCATGAAGTGGATCACACTGCACAGTGGTTAGGGTATTGGACTAAGATGGGGAGACCTGGGTTCAAATTCCCCACTGAGATTTAATGTTCACTGCATGACTTGGAGCCGCTCTTCCTTCCTCCCAGCCTAACTTTCTTCACAGGTTTGTTTTAAAGATAAAGTGTCTGACAAACCATGTAAGCTGTTCTGAGCCCCTTGGAAGAAGTCAGTAGATAGATTTTTGAAATGTGTGCTTCACTCTGTGGACTCTCAAGGTAGTGTGTTGCTACAGACAAAACAATGAAATCAGGCAGCATAAAACCACATCAGAACAAAAGTATTAAAAAAGCAGTATCAAGCAGATAAAACACAAACATTCAAAAACTGTTACAGATCTGTAACAGACCCCCACAATGAAATCACTGTTGTTTTTTTCTCCCTTAATTTTTACCCAGATGCTCTCAACCTGGTTCCCAGGATTTAAGTCATGGACCTGCTCACAGGTGTAATCATCCCTGACATATAGCACTACTCTCCCGCCTTTCCTAGATCTATTTCTGTGGAATAGGTTGTACCCCTCAATTATTACATTCCAGTCATGAGATTCATCCCACCAGGTTTCAGTGATGCTTCAGGAGCAGCAGTGACGTAGTGGTTAAGAGCAGGTGCATTCTAATCTGGAGGAACTGGGTCTGCCACTTGAGCTGTGGAGGCTTACCTGGGGAATTTATATTAACCTGTGCACTCCCACACATGCTAGCTGGGTGACCTTGGGCTAGTCACAGCTTCTCGGAGCTCTCTCAGCCCCACCCACCTCACAGGGTGTTTGTTGTGAGGGGGGAAGGGCAAGGAGATTGTAAGGCCCTTTGAGTCTCCTACAGGAGAGAAAGGGGGGATATAAATCCAAACTCCTCCTACTCCTCTTCTTCTTCCTCTTCATCCTCCTCCTCCTCCTCATGATGATGATGATGATGATGATGATGATGATTGTAGATTTCACAGCTGCCAGATCTTTAGCTGGTTGTTGGCCTTCATTACAATTCGAGCCTCACCCAGAGGTCTAGGAAATTGTAATGTATCGGCGTAGTATTCGTGCGGATCCCAGCAGGGCTGCCTTCTGAATTTGACAGATGTTAATTTTTGTCAATTCGAAGATGTTTCAAGTGCTGCCCTAGTGTTTTCGGGATGGTGCCCAGCGTGCCGATTACCACTGGGACGACCTCGGCTGGTTTGTGCCATACACGCTGAAGCTCGATTTTCAAATCGCGGTATCTAGTTACCTTCTTGTGTTCTTTTTCAATGACCCTGCTGTCACCGGGGACTGCTATGTCGATGGTGGTCACTTTCTTGTCCTCGATCATGGTGATGTCTGGTGTATTGTGTTTCAACACTTCGTCTGTTTGGATTCGAAAGTCCCACAGGATCTTGACCTTCTCATTTTCCATTACTTTCTCCAGACAATGTTCCCACCAGTTCTTAGCTGTTCTTATGTTGTAATTCTTGCATAAATTCCAGTGGATCATCTTGGCCACTGAGTTGTGTCTCTGTTTGTACTCAGTCTGGGCAATCTTTTTGCAGCAGCTGAGGACATGATCTACAGTTTCATCAGCTTCTTTGCACAGTCTGCATTTTGCATCATCTGAGGATTTTTCGATTTTGGCCTTGATCGAATTTGTTCTAATGGCTTGCTCTTGGGTGGCTAAAATCAGGGATTCAGTTTCCTTTTTCAGAGTTTCAGTTGTTAACCACAGCCAGGTCTTTTCGTTATCCACCTTGTCTTTGATTTTCTGCAGAAATTGGCCATGCAGTGCTTTGTTGTGCCAGCTTTCAGTCCTCATTTTAATCACATTTTTTTTGTATTCTTGTTTGGTTTTCTGGATTTGCAGCAAATGTCTGTTCTTCACTTCAATCAATGCCTGTTCTTGACTTTCCTTCACATAATCGGCCAGTGCATGCTTCTCCTCTTCCACTGTTTGCTGTACTTGCAGTAAGCCCCTGCCTCCAGATCTCCGGGGAAGGTATAATCTATCAGTATCACTGTGTGGGTGTAAGGCATGGTGCATTGTCATAAGCTTCCGAGTTTTTCTATCCAGTGCATCCAACTCAGCCTGTGTCCAGTTGATGATTCCAGCAGTGTACCTGATAACGGGTATGGCCCAGGTGTTGGTGGCCTTGATGGTATTCCCACCGTTTAATTTAGAGTTCAAAATTTTCCTGACCCTCTGGGTGTACTCCCTTATGACAACAGTCTTCACTTGCCCATGCTTGATGTTATCCAGCTGCAAAATGCCCAGGTATTTATTAGCTGCCTCTTGGTTGCACTTGATGAGTTGGCCATCAGGCATTTCAATCCCATCACTCTCGGTGATCTTGCCCCCCTTTATTGCCACAGTAGCGCACTTTTCCAGGCCAAACTCCATTGAAATGTCTGTGCTGAATATTCGGACTGTGTTTACTAGTGACTGGATTTCTGTGTCTGATATCCCATACAGCTTCAAATCATCCATGTACAGCAAATGTGAGATTTTTTCTGAGTCTTTGGCCATTTGATAGCCCAACTTTGTTTTCTTTAAAATTACTGTTAGTGGGAACATGGCAATGATAAACAGTAAAGGTGATAGTGAATAACCTTGGAAAATTCCTCGCTTAATGTTGACTGTTCCAAAGTTTTCATTTCCGACTATCAGTTCAATTTTCCACTGTCTCATCGCTTTTTCAGTGAATACTTGAATGTTTTTGCTGATGCCAATTGTTTCCAAGCATTTCATGATCCAACTATGGGGCAGTGAGTCAAATGCCTTCTTGTAATCGATCCAGACCATATGCAAATTCGTTCTTCAATTCTTGCAGTTCTCCATTATCATTTTATCTATCAGGAGTTGATCTTTTGTACCCCTGCTCCTTCTTTTGTTCCCTTTTTGCTCCACTGGCAGGATGCTATTTGCTTCCAAGTAGTCCATGATGTTATCTGCTATTATGCCAGTGAGCAGTTTGAGCATCGTGGGTAAACATGTTATTGGCCTGTAGTTTCCAGGTGTTGCTCCTTTGGCTGGATCTTTCTGAATCAAGTATGCCTTCCCAGTTGTTAGCCATTGATCGATTTCACCATTTTGCATGGCTTCATTGAACTGCTTGGCCATTGCCGGGTGCAAACTGGTTAGGTATTTGAGCCAAAAGCCGCCATCATCATCATCATCATCATCATCATCATCATCATCATCATCATCATCATCATCATCATCATCATCATCATCATCATCATCATCATCATCATCATCATCATCATCATCATTTACACATAACAACACAGCATAAGTGTATTATTATTATTATTATTATTATTATTATTATTATTATTATTATTATTATTATTATTATTGTGCCATGTTAAGAGTTCCAGTTCATCCTATTTATTACCCTTGCTTTGTGCATTGGAGACATCTAAGGCTTTGGTTCATGCCCCGTGGGTGCTTATTTAAGGTTTTATCCCCCTCGCTGCTGGGTTTTTGAACTATTTGCTCAGTTCTCTCTATAACCTTCAGCCTATTCTCCCTAGTACCAGGTGAACTGAAGCTCGATTTTCAAATCGCGGTATCTAGTGGCCTTCTTGTGTTCTTTTTCAATGACCCCGCTGTCACCGGGGACTGCTATGTCGATGATGGTCACTTTCTCGTCCTCTATCACGGTGATGTCTGGTGTATTGTGTTTCAACACTTACGTCTGTTTAGATTAAAGAAAGTCCCACAGGATCTTGACCTTCTCATTTTCAATGCTTTCTCCAGACAATGTTCCCACTAGTTCTTAGCTGTTCTTATGTTGTAATTCTTGCATAAATTCCAGTGGATCATCTTGGCCACTGAGTTGTGTCTCTGTTTGTACTCAGTCTGGGCAATCTTTTTGCAGCTGCTGAGGACATGATCTACAGTTTCATCAGCTTCTTTGCACAGTCTGCATTTTGCATCATCTGAGGATTTTTCGATTTTGGCCTTGATCGAATTTGTTCTAATAGTTTGGTCTTGGGTGGCTAAAATCAGGGATTCAGTTTCCTTTTTCAGAGTTCCAGTTGTTAACCACAGCCAGGTCTTTTGGTTATCCACTTTGTCTTTGATATTCTGCAGAAATTGGCCATGCAGTGCTTTGTTGTGCCAGCTTTCAGTCCTCATTTTAATTACATTTTTTTTCTGTAGTCTTGTTTCGTTTTCTGGATTTGCAGCAAATGTCTGTTCTTCACTTCAATCAATGCCTGTTCTTGACTTTCCTTCACATAATCGGCCAGTGCATGCTTCTCCTCTTCCACTGTTTGCTGTACTTGCAGTAAGCCCCTTCCAGATCTCCGGGGAAGGTATGATCTATCGAGTATGCTGTGTGGAGTGTAAAGGCATGAGTGCATTGTCATAAGCTTCCGAGTTTTTTTTCTATCCAGTGCATCCAACTCAGCCTGTGTCCAGTTGATGATTCCAGCAGTGTACCCTGATACTTGAATTTATGGCCCAGGTGTTGGCGGTGGCCTTGATGAGTATTCCCACCGTTTAATTTAGAGTTCAAAATTTTCCTGACCCTCTGGGTGTACTCCCTTATGACAACAGTCTTCACTTGCCCATGCTTGATGTTATCCAGCTGCAAAATGCCCAGGTATTTATTAGCTGCCTCTTGGTTGCACTCGACGAGTTAGCCATCGGGCATTTCAACCCCATCTCTCTCGGTGATCTTGCCCCCCTTTATTGCCACAGTAGCGCACTTTTCCAGGCCAAACTCCATCGAAATGTCTGTGTGCTGAATATTTGGACTGTGTTTACTAGTGACTGGATTTCTGTGTCTGATGATATCATACGGCTAAAATCATCCATGTACAGCAAATGTGAGATTTTTTTCTGAGTCTTTGGCCATTTGATAGCCCAACTTTGTTTTTTCTTTAAAAGAATTACTGTTAGTGGGAATTGTGGCAATGATCAACAGTAAAGGTGATAGTGAATAACCTTGGAAAATTCCTGCAAGCTTAATGTTGACTGTTCCAAAGTTTTCATTTCCGACCCTATCAGTTCAATTTTCCCGCACAATCTCATCGCTTTTTCAGTGAATACTTGAATGTTTTTGCTGATACCGATTGTTTCCAAGCATTTCATGATCCAACTATGGGGCCAGTGAGTCAAATGCCTTCTTGTAATGTCGATCCAGACCATATGCAAATTCGTTCTTCAATTCTTGCAGTTCTCCATTCTCATTTTATCTATCAGGAGTTGATCTTTTTGTACCCCTGCTTCTTCTTTTGTTTCCTTTTTGCTCCACTGGCAGGATGCTATTTTAAACCAAGTAGTCCATGATGTTATCTGCTATTATGCCAGTGAGAGCAGTTTGAGGCATCGATGGGTAAACATGTTATTGGCCTGTAGTTTCCAGGTGTTGCTCCTTTGGCTGGATCTTTCAGAATCAAGTATGCCTTCCCAGTTGTTAGCCATTGATCGATTTCACCATTTTGCATGGCTTCATTGAACTGCTTGGCCATTGCCGGGTGCAAACTGGTTAGGTATTTGAGCCAAAAGCCGCCATCATCATCATCATCATCATCATCATCATCATCATCATCATCATCCTCCATTCATCCATTCATCCATCATCATCATCATCATCATCATCATCATCATCATCATCATCATCATCATCATCAATTTACACATAACGCTTTAGCATAGAGGTGTATTATTATTATTTTATTATTATTATTATTATTATTATTATTATTATTATTATTATTATTGTGTGCCATGTTAAGAGTTCCAGTTCATCCTATTTATTACCCTTGCTTTGTGCATTGGAGACATCTAAGGCTTTGGTTCATGCCCCGTGGGTGCTTATTTAAGGTTTTATCCCCCTCGCTGCTGGGTTTTTGAACTATTTGCTCAGTTCTCTCTATAACCTTCAGCCTATTCTCCCTAGTACCAGGTGAACTCCTTTCCCCCACTTCACTCAGTATCAAAGGACTGTACACACATATAACCAGAACAATTATTATTGGGACCATTCTGCCAAGTCTATACAAGGGTTCAAGATTAATACTTCACAAGAGTGTGCAGATTCTTAGAAATAAACAGGCACTGAGTTAAAATTAAAACACTTGGAATAAAAGATTAATTGAATTCAGATTTGGAAACACACACAATAAATGTTACACAAATTCAAAATTCTACTATGAGCAAATATTACTAATCGAAAGAGAAATTAAGAGTCGTATGCGGCAGAGTGGGAAGCTGCGGTACATCAGTGCAAGCTCTATTCCCCACCTGCATTCGGTACCAGCTGAAGTTGGGGTTCAGGCAGCCGGCTCAAGATTGACTCAACCTTCCATCCTTCCGAGGTTGGTAAAATGAGTACTCCGCTTGCTGGGGGTAAAGTGTAGATCGCTGGGGAAGGCAAACCACCCCATAAAAAGGTATGCCTTGTAAATGTTGTGATGTGACCCCACCCCATGGGTCAGTACTGACCCAGGGCTTGCCCAAGGGATTCTCTTTATCTTTAAAGAGAAATTAGAGGGTAGGGCAGTGGTGGCGAACCTTTGGCACTCCAGATGTTATGGACTACAATTCCAATCAGCCCCTGCCAGCATGGTCAATTGGCCATGCTGGCAGGGGCTGATGGGAATTGTAGTCCATAACATCTGGAGTGACAAAGGTTCGCCACCACAGGGGTAGGGGGAGGTGGACATGTGAGTCTGTTGCAGCAAGTGAAGTCCAGTAAGGTGTGTTGGAAGAAGGAGAAAGCAACACAGGTGGGGGGCGGGGGAGCACTCTGCCTCTGCTCAACTAGCAAGGGGCCTCTCAGTAGTAGGATGATGGAGCAGTGGCAGCTAATTGGCTGTAAATTAGATGTGAAGTCGTAAAACTGTCTTCCTGTTAAAACAGTCTTTCCTTAAAACCTTGCGCAATTGACTTACAGCAGTGAACTTCAAATGCAGCAAAATCAGTCTACTCTAAAGCAGTGGTTAGGGAAGGGGGGCAGCAGTGGGGGAGCAGCAGTGGCGTAGGAGGTTAAGAGCTCGTGTATCTAATCTGGAGGAACCGGGTTTGATTCCCAGCTCTGCCGCTTGAGTTGTGGAGGCTTATCTGGGGAATTCAGATTAGCCTGTGCACTCCCACACACGCCAGCTGGGTGACCTTGGACTAGTCTCAGCCCCACCCACCTCACAGGATGTTTGTTGTGAGGGGGGAAGGGCAAGGAGATTGTAAGCCCCTTTGAGTCTCCTACAGGAGAGAAAGGGGGATATAAATCCAAACTCCTCCTCCTCCTCCTCCTCCTCCTCCTCCTCCTCCTCTTCTTCTTCTTCTTCTTCTTCTTCTTCTTCTTCTTCTTCTTCTTCTTCTTCTTCTTCTTCTTCTTCTTCTTCTTCTTCTTCTTCTTCTTCTTCTTCTTCTTTGTCTTCTTTGTCTTCTTCTTCTTTGTCTTCTTCTTCTTCTTCTTCTTCTTCTTCTTCTTCTTCTTCTTCTTCTTCTTCTTCTTCTTCTTCTTCTTCTTCTTCTTCTTCTTCTTCTTCTTCTTCAGCAAGCGTCTGTTCGTTCCTCCATCTTCTGTCAGCTTCAAGGGGGTTCAGCTCACAAAATAGTTAAGATAAAACCCAGTAGATAAAACTGTTAAAACAGTACGGATCTTAACTGCTATATAGCTAAAACCAATTAGTTTTAAAAATTAATCAGTTAAAATGAAAGCCAATTAAAAAAAAAAACTAAATGCAAAGCGGAGCCCAGTTAGGGTGAGACCAGCTCGTAAAATGCTTAAAATACCTTAGATAAAATTCAGCTTGTTAAAAAGGCAAGTAAGATAAGATTATATAACTAAGCGGTTAAAAACAGTAAATTAAAAGAATAAAAAGGTCTTAGTGAGCCTAAATGCCAGGGATGTTGTTATCATCTTAGAGGAGGAATCACTCACACTGCTATCCTGACGCTTCTCCAGAACTGGAACTATCAGAACTTAAGAAGAGACTTGCTGGATCAGACCATTGAGGGCTCATCTAGTCCAGTATCCTGTCTCACACAGCGGCCAACCAGTCCCTCTAGATGTCCAGCAACGTGGCATAGAGGCTGAGACCTTCCCCTGATGTTGTGTCCTGGTGCTGGTATTCAGAGGTTTACTGCCTTGAGTCACTGTGGCTAAGAGCCACTGATAAACCTATCTTCTATGAAACTATCTAATCTATCATTACATCCTCTGGCAGCAATTTTCAAACTTTAACCCCTTACTGTGCAAGTCCAGCATGTTTGGAAGAGAATGTAACAGCATCTGTCAAGACAGGAATCTTGTGGTTTCACAGAAATGACTGCATTACTTTGGTCCCCTGATGACTTGAGCCGCAGTGGCAGAACACGTGAAGTCGTGAAGTCCCAAGCTCAGTCTTTTTTTAAGCTTCTCAGAGGCTGCTGAAAGGAAGCAACCTTGGAGAGGGTTTCCCAGACCGAGTCTGCAAGCTGGGGTCGGACGGGTCAATTCTGGGACTCTGACTAAGGCTAACTCACATTTTTCCCCCCACCCTCTCTCTCTTGTCTTTCAGATTTGGTGAGTGTTGCACTGTTTTGCCCAAGGCTTGCCTTTCGTCTGGAGTTTGCCTCAGGACAGTAGGACCAAACTGCTTTCAGCTCCTGCTCAGCTCCTTCGAAGGCTGGGAGATGATGAGGACGGGTGGTATCTTTATGGACCTCCAGCTAGCGCCACGGAGCTGAGCCCCTCCCCTTGCCTTCATTCAGCGGTTCCACCTCTGAGTGGAGTTGAAGTAAACTGGAGTTTATTTAGCCAAGAAACCAAAACGGGGGACAGGTATTGGGGAGATAGCTGTCAGTCAGCAGAAGAGCGTGATGCGCACCCGCTTTTTCTCTAGAGGTTTATAATTGCCTGCCCACCCGCCGTGTTTAACTTGTGTTTGGGAGCAATCTGGGTTCATCTGTACAGATCTGTCCTTGCCGGCCCTATTTTTCCTGCTCTGATGCTGATGGCTTGTTCAGCCAGCATTTAGGAGGAGTGACATAATGCAGAGCTGCTCAGTTTGATGAGATGGCTGAACTTTGCACGGTGTCAGTGATGACTAACTTTGACAGCGACTGATCATTAGACTTCTGTAGCCTCAGGGCTAGACAGCAATCTTGCCAAGCCGACATATATTTCCCTTTCCCTGTTTTGTTTGCTGTATACTCTTTTCAACAAAAAGAACTAAGTGGAATTGTAATTTCACTGGTCACGTGCTGGACTGTCTTTGTTTAGAATTCTCTGCTCGGGTCCTAGTAGGCTTGTGAAGTTACAATTCTACTTAGGGGCTTTCCGCACTGACAGAGTTGTGCTGGTTTCTACCTAGGTTCGCCTCAGTGAATCCGCACTGCCACCGAGCTCAACATTGTTTTGTCTCAGCCCCCCCCCCCTCAGAACTGCGACATCCTTGTCGCAGTTATGAACTACACTTTTCTGCCAGAACAAGGTCAATACCGCTTCGAAGCTTCGAAGTGCGGACACATCGAAACGACACCTCATCCGTTCAACCAATCAGGAGCCACTTTTGTGGCATGCGCAGAATGGGAGAGTCGTGGCGGGCAGAAAGCACATGTAACTGTAAACTGTAAACTGTAAAAACTGTAAAAAAAAAGAACGCTCCTGTTTCCCGTGGTAACACAAGCTCCAATCACAATCGAGGAGCGAGACAGGCACCAAGATGATCCCGCCCACTTAGCTCAGTTCCAGGGGGCCAACTCAGTTGCTGTGGGGACAGCCTGGAATCGCCCTCCACTGAAGGGAACCGAGTCGACCCTTCTGTAGTGCGGAAAGCCCCTTAGTTTTTTTAGCTGAAAAGAGTATACGGTAGATGTGTTTTTAAATTAATGTAATGTGAAGGTTGGGGGAGCTTGTTCTATCAGGTTGGGGCCAGGACTGAGAAAGCCCTGGTCCTCATTGAGGCCAGCCGGGGACTCTCAGAAGGTGCACCTCCGAGGAGCGGAGAAACCTAGTTGGGCAATATGGGGAGAGGTGGTTGCTCAGGTACATGGTTCCAAATCAGGGCCTTAAAGGTTGAAACCAAAAACTTGAAGATGGCCCGGTACTCAATTGGCAGCCAGTGCAGTTTATAAAGGACAGATGTAATGTGGTCTCTGCTCAAAACCCCTGCCAGGAGATGAACAGCTTCAAGGGAAGGCCCGTGTAGAGCGAGTTACAATAATCCAGCCTAGACGTGATGGTTGCATGGATTACTGTGGCAAGGTCAGAACTGGAGAGATATGGGGCCAACTGGCGTGCCTGTCGGAGATGGTAACAGGCCGTCTGGGTGGTCCTAGAAATCTGGGCCTCCAGAGACAACCTGGAGTCCAGAATCCCACCCACATTACGTACCGATGAGGATAGATGTACTTCCTCACTGTCCAGAACAGGCAGCCCAAAATTGGCCGGCATCTCTCCCTGACCCACCCACAGAACCTCCCGTCATTGCTGGATTCAATTTCAGCCTACTCACTCTCAACCAGCCGGCCACAGCCTCCAAACAACTAGAGGGCCTGCACAGTTAATGTCGGCTTAAATGGAATCCTGTTTTCCATACACAGTTTAATACTTGGGGGCAAAATTACTGTCGCTTGAAACATGAATGGCGGCTGTTGTGTATATATTTCTGTGGTTATGGTTTGTGATTGCTGAATTGTATAGATTGGAATGTTGCCCGGCCGAAGGCCCCGTAGCTTCTGTCGGCAGAGTTCCTGACAAGGCTGCTGGTTACGTGGCATTTGTGTTAGTTTGTGGAGCTGTTGTCTTTGTAACTGAGGGATGAAATGTGTATTGAAGAACGGAGATGGCCAGAAAGAATCCTTGAATGTCTGAAAGATCAGGTGCCAGTAAGAGGCATTTTTTGTCTCCCTCGTTGCCCTTTATGCCTAGAATTGCCTCCCGGAACAGGGGTGTCGTGCTGCCCCTCTTCCTGCCTTTATGCACACCGTTCCTTCTGTGCCTACTTTCCCTGGGCAGTCTTGGGCAGAATCCCCCATTTTCTCTCCCATCTTGTCTTCCTTGTCCCCACATTCAGATTGCCATCCCCTTGGGGCAGGAACCGGTTGCCTTATGCTCTGGAAAGCATCATTTACATTGTTAACATTTACATGAATGTTATTTATTGCCTTACACTGGAATGCCCTATCAAATTTTGCCTTTCAAAAATGGAGCACCTTCCTTTCATAAGGCTGCAGCGTTTGGGACTCTTTAGTTTGGAGAGGAGACGGCTGAGGGGGGATATGATTGAAGCCTATAAAATTAGGCATGGGGTAGAAAATGTGGACAGAGAGAAATTTTTCTCTCTCTCTCTCACAATACTAGAACCAGGGGGCATCCATTGAAAATGCTGGGGGGAAGAATTAGGACTAATCAAAGGAAACACTTTTTCACGCAATGTGTGATTGGTGTTTGGAATATGCTGCCACAGGAGGTGGTGATGGCCACTAACCTGGATAGCTTTAAAAGGGGCTTGGACAGATTTATGGAGGAGAAGTCGATCTATGGCTACCAATCTTGATCCTCCTTGATCTGAGGTTGCAAATGCCTTAGCAGACCAGGTGCTCAGGAGCAGCAGCAACAGAAGGCCATTGCTTTCTCATCCTGCATGTGAGCTCCCAAAGGCACCTGGTGGGCCACTGCGAGTAGCAGAGTGCTGGACTAGATGGACTCTGGTCTGATCCAGCAGGCTTGTTCTTATGTTCTTATGTTCTAATGTACACCTACAGTCCCATTCGGTAAAAAGGGAGTTTAACTTGCACACCATATATTGCTGCCATCTATTTCCCATTTTTGCCTTATCGTTCTGAGCATGCTTTTGTCAGGGATACTGTCGTTACCTCTCCCAGACTGCTAGTCATTAAAGAAAGCAAGTGGAAAGGGCTTGATCCAGTTGGGGCCCCGGGGTTTGACCCACAAACTAGACTGGAGATGAAATGCCAGCAAAGCCTGAAACTGTGCTGAACATGATCTTTGAAACCCCGGCCCTTGTGTAGTTTTGAAGTTCCGTGGAAGGACACATCTTATTGTGGTTGAAAAGTGGGCAAATCAGTTTGCAGGAAATGAGTTGTCAGCTCTGGCATCCTGAGCAAGTCATCAGCATATTCCTTGGATGGAAGAAAGCTCTGCCTTGCAGTTATCACAAACTGGGATTTGATGCCACCTAGAGTTAGGTGGAAGGATAGCCTGAAGGCGCTTTCAGGGGCAGTGGATTGAAAGACAGCGTGGTGGCCTGATTCTGTACGTAGCCATTCAGCCCCCCGCTGATCAGCTTGATTTCTGCCCCAGGCTGCCCACAAATGCTGGCTGCCTCTGCCACGTCAGCCTTTAGATTTGAAGAACGCTGAGGAGGGCACACTTCTTGTTCTGGAAAATGGAGGTTGCTCAAATACATTGGAATGTTGGTTGTGGTGGGTTTTCCGGGCTGTGTGGCCGTGGTCTGGTGGATCTTGTTCCTCATGTTCGCCTGCATCTGTGGCTGGCATCTTCAGAGGTGTATCACAGAGGGAAGTCTGTTACATACTGTGTCCAGTGAGAAGGGAATGTTTAGTGGGGTATATATTGTCCATGTCCCAGGGTGGGGAACCAATCAGTAAGTGTTTGGTAATCAGTAAGTAACTTGCTCTGCAAAGGTGTGGTTGAGTGCATTGTATTGCAGGTGGGGTTTTTCAGTTCAGGGAGTGATTCACATTTTCATGCCCTGCAGCAGCAGCAGTATTGGTGAATGCAAATCCAGTGTTTGGGTGGAGTCCGTTGTTCATGAACTTAGCAAGCCCTTGGGGTTTGCTTTTGGTGTTTTTAAGTACTGGTAGCCAAGATTTGTTAATTCTCAGAGTCTCTTTTTTCTTGTTGAAGTTGTCTTGGTGTTTGTGAATTTCAGTGGCCTCCCTGTGCAGTCTGACATAGTAACCTTCTGAATTGTCCAGAATTTCAGTGTTTTCAAATAAAATGTTATGTCCAGTTTTGTTTAAAACGTGTTCTGCAACTGCAGATTTTTCAGGATGGTCAAGCCGACAGTGTCTTTCGTGCTCCTTAATATGAGTCGGAATACTGTGTTTTGTGGATCCTATGTAGACCTTTCCATAGCTGCAGGGCATGCAATAGACTCCTGCAGAAGTGAGGGGGTCTCTCTTGTCCTTTGTTGAGCGTAGCAATACTGCTGCTGCTGCTGCAGGGCATGCAAATGTGAATGCCCTGCAGCAGTGAATGCCCTGGACTGATAAGCCCCACCCGCAATACAATACTATCAACCACATCTTTGCATAGCAAGTTCTGATAAGACTGATAAGCCCCACCCTGGGACATGGACAATACATACCCCACTAAAAATTCCCTTCTCACTGGCAGAGTGTGTAACAGAGTTCCCTCTTTGATACACCTCTGAAGATGCCAGCCACAGATGCAGGCAAAACGTTAGAACATAAGAACATAAGAACTAGCCTGCTGGATCAGACCAGAGTCCATCTAGTCCCCTCTCTGCTACTCGCAGTGGCCCACCAGGTGCCTTTGGGAGCTCACCTGCAGGATGTGAAAGCAATGGCTTGCTGCTGCTGCTGCTCCTTGCTTTCTTTGGAACCAGCTCGCACATCTTCTGATTGGTTGTCACAAGTCACGTTGGAAGACCAATGTGGTACAGTGCTTAGGACAGTGGTGGTCTGCTAAGGCATTTGCAATCTCAAATCAAGGAGGATCAAGATTGGTAGCCATAGATCGACTTCTCCTCCATAAATCTGCCCAAGCCCTTTTTAAAGCTATCCAGGTTAGTGGCCATCACCACCTCCTGTGGCAGCATATTCCAAACACCAATCACATGTTGCATGAAGAAGTGGTTCCTTTTATTAGTCCTAAATCTTCCCCCCATCATTTTCAAATGAATGCCCCCTGGTTCTAGTATTGTGAGAAAGAGAGAAAAATTTCTCTGTCCACATTTTCTACCCCCTGCATAATTTTATAGACTTCAATCATATCCCCCCCTCAGACGTCTCCTCTCCAAACTAAAGAGTCCCAAATGCTGCAGCCTCTCCTCATAAGGAAGGTGCTCCAATCCTTCAATCATTAGGAACAAGATCCACTAGACCATGGCTACACAGCCCGGAAAACCCACCACAACCAGTTGAATCCGGCCGTGAAAGCCTTCGACAATACATTGGAATGTGTTTGTACATTTGGTTGTTCCAGATTTGGCCTGAATAGTGACCAGGAGTTCTTAGCCCAAGTGAGCCATTGTTGGGTCACATTTTGCTTGTGTCGCCGTGAAGGCACGCCCTGCTCAATCCATTCATCTGGGGCTGGATCTGCTCAATTAGCACACCTCCAGCATTATTGTAGTGTTATTGAATTGGAGTGGGAGTCCTTGGAAAGTATTGGATACCTTCTGTATCAGCATCATACTTAAATCTGTAATTCATTTATAAAGCTGTCAGCTGCAGTTTGAAGTGTTTCTTTTCTACGAATATGTCATTTCCTGTTTGTTCTATGTTTTATTCTTATAAACTGCCTCAGGGGTGAAATTCCAGTGGAGAGTTTGGGATATAAGTACTGTAAATAAATTGTCTGTCTTTGGGGAATGCTTATCTTGCTTTCTTTGGAACCAGCTCGCACATCTTCTGATTGGTTGTCACAAGTCACGTTGGAAGACCAATGTGGTACAGTGCTTAGGACAGTGGTGGCGAACCTTTGGCACTCCAGATGTTATGGACTACAATTCCCATCAGCCCCTGCCAGCATGGTCAATTGGGAATTGTAGTCCACAACACCTGGAGTGCCAAAGGTTCGCCACCACGGGCTTAGGATATCACATGATGACCACGGAGACCCAGTTCAAATGTCTGCTGGCCCATGAAACATTCTGGACACAGGGGCAGATTGGCCATTATGGCCACAGGGACTTATTCCAATGGGCTGATGGCCTCCTCCTCCCACCTGGGCTGGGCTAGCTCAGTGGCAAAAGGGGCCTGTGCAGGGAGGCTGCACCTGGCCTGCCTGATCCCAAGTCCACGCAGCTCACGGGAGCCAGTGCCCAAGGCCCACGCAGCCTACCCAGGCCCACTGGAGGGCTTGGAAAGAGGAGCCAACTTGGCAGGCAGGCAGGCTGCCCCTCCCTCCTTTTCCAGGGCTGTCTTTGCTTCCCGGCCTGCCCTTGGCCGGGCTGGTGACTCTCCATCCAAGTGAGTGGGAATTTGAACCAAAATCTTTTTCCCCCCAATCCAAATTGAGAACTGTTTGGCTGTCCACTGTGCCATCGTGCTCACTCTTGGCTTCCCTGGGCTTTTCGAATCTGCTACAAATCCATGACGAAAAGTGCGAGCGCTTCTGCTTTTCATCTTCCATTGTGGCTGCTTTTTTAACCCAACAGCTAAAATCATGTTCATGGGGTCACGTGGACACCTTCTCGGTCCTCTAGCACGTACTCCCTGCGAGAAAGAAAGGGGCATAACAAGAAAAGGAGACAGTATTCATTTTCCGTTGCTTTTTACCTCCCCTCGCAAGTCTGTTTCTTTTAAAGAAACAACCAAGATCCTTTTCAATACTTAAAATTTAAAATTTTGTATCTTTGTTCTGTCCTTTCTGCGAGGGACTCAGGTTGGAATGCATCACTTGGGGAGACAGCCCTGTGAGGCAGGCCAGTCTGATTGGCCCTCTCATCTACCACTAGAATCAACGCTCTGCAGATCCCACTTTGCAATCATGCTTGTCTGCACCTTTTTTTGTTTAACAGATGCTGTCTTTATTTTGGTTTCTTAGATCTTCCCCATGGTTCTCCTCAGACAATACGAAGAGATATTGGTCTGTCTGTTACACACAGGTAAATAATCCAACATACTTAACTATTAAAGAGCAATCAAGGTATGATTCTGTGGTTCAATGTCCGATCTCCAAAAACTGAAACAAACTCCATGTATAGAACAGAGGTTTATTCACGATCTGGAGGACAGCTTGGAGAATCCAAGATTGACTTTTCCTGCGCAGTGAACAGTAATATGTTTCCACAATCCCCCCCCTCCCCCACACACACACAAACACACACGGGAACAGCACTGTGAAAATATGCAGACAGTAAGGCCCTTTCCGCACAGGCCAAATACAGCGCCATGGGGATAGCAAAAACGCTGTCCCCAGGGAGCTGTCCGCACATCCTCCCCAGCGGTGCAAAGCTGCCATTTTCCCACCTCGCTCCCTGAGCGAGGTTTTCGGAAAACGGCAGCTTCCAGCTGCTGCCGTGCGAATGGCAGCAGCTGGAAGGTGTCATCTCTCCCCCTTTGCCCGATCGACCTACCTTCTCTGCGACCGTCCGGCGCGTTGCCGAGGCCAGGGGACACGCCACCCTGCCCTGCACGACCGCTCCGGAGTCGCAGGGCAGTGGGGGCGTGTTCCCAGGCCTCGGCAACGCGCCGGATGGTTGCAGAGAAGGTAGGTCGATCGGGCGACGGCGCTCCATGGCGCTGTCTTCCCTTTCGTTACCGGGACCGTTTGTGCGGTCCCGGGGGGGTTGGGTCGGCATCATGTATGCCGACCGAACCCCCAGCGTGGCCGTGCAGAAACGGCCAAAAATAGCACAAACTGAAACCACAGAGGCTAACCTTAGCCAGCACCTGCCCAGACAGAGCATAGAAAGACATCCCACCCCCCACCCAGCGAAGGTGAGAAGCAGCCCCAAAAGCAGTCCAACTACTAGGCATCCTGACATTCATGACTGTTGGATATTTTAAACAGGAAAAGGATGAAATTAGGACCTTCCCAATTAATTTACAGGGCAATGAGGGGAATATTTACATTCACATCCTATTGTTGACATGTTAGTGGGAATATAACTAAGCCAACCTTTCGGAAGGCCTCCACGTGTAGGTGACATCATCATGGGGGCATTCCTCGCAAAGGACTTTCTGGGGATGCTCCTTCTCAAACATGGAGCCTGGATTCCCGATTCCTCGCATGGGCCCAGTGGATTCCAGGGCCTGCTTGTGAGATTGATTCTGTGGAAAGGCTGATAATGCTGCTTCCACAAGAGATGGTTTGCTGCCTGAGTGGAGAATGGATCCTACACTTCCACCCCATTTCACCACAACATTGCAGAGGATTTTGAGGCACGTATTTCACCTATGTCAGCACACAGCTTTGCCAAAAACATGCAAACCCAGACTTGAGCACTGTGTCTGCCAACAGTGGACACTCCTCAAATTCTGCCATTTTTTAAAGTGTCCCCTGATTGGTAGAGTTCGCATTGATTCTTTTATACCAACAGTCCTTAATAGGGTCTCTTTCCCTGGGAAAACCGATTGTGAACTTGTTTCTGCTTGTACTTCTTTGCCTCTCTGAACCTGCGGGGTGCAAAATCGGTTCCCATCGTGATTCTAGGCTGGCCTTCCCCTGTCTCTGCTGCACCAGACACAAGCGGCTGCAGAGCAATGTCAGGGACATTTCAGGGAGTCAGCCCCAGTGGTTGGATTGCCAGCTCCAGCTTGGAGCCTGGAGATCTGGGGCTTAAGCGTGGCAAGTGTTACTGGCCTAACAGGGGAAGGGGTTTTATAAAAAGGATTCTCCACCAGCTGCTAAGAGTGTAACAGCACACTTTAAGGTTTTAAAAGTAGCGAAGGGGAATGAGCACTCAACGTTGGCAGCGAGAGGGGGCCAGAGGGGATCTTTTAGACTGTATAATACGGGGAAGGAATTCTGGCAATGAATATTCCACAGAGAAACGCAAGAGTCCAAATTAAGTTTTTAAGTCCAAATTAAGTTTTAAGTTTTAACAGAGCCCCCAGGGGATGGGGCGGTTTATAAATCGAAACAATAAATAAAATAAAATAATAAATATAATTTTGGTTCAAAAGCACACACATACAGTAAAGCACAAGAGCACATACATTCAAGTTCTAGTATATAAAAAGGTTTGAAATATAGATGGGAGGATAGAGAGGGAATTGGGAATTGCAGGGTGATACGTTACCTAAAAGTAGATGAAGTAGAAGGAAGGGATTCCACGCCAGCACAGAAACCCAGTGAAGGATGATATCGTGTCTCAAAACTGACCAGACCAAGGGAGGTACAGGCTAGTAATGAGCAACGTGTTGCAGGTGAACTGAACTTTTATAAGGTAGATTGTTCCTTGGTGGGTGTAAGGAATTCCATAGAAGCAGAAATAAAAGGCTTTTTGGTGTAAAAGACCGTTTATTCAGACATCCTAGAAAGCTCACGTACACGACGTGGCAGGAATAAAGTCTCCCGCCAGAAGCACAGGTTATAATTCTGTCCATCCCATCCCCCCTCCCGGTTTCTCATGGGAACGGAGTTCTCATCCCTCTCGAAGAGATAAGGCCTCCACCAGAGTCTCCGCCGCAGATGCTGGCCCATCGCCCGGGTTATGGAATTCAGTCAAGGCCAGGCGGCTGTTCTGAACATCAACACCATTGAATCCCTTACACTCTGCCTCCCTTAAGAAAAACTTCTCCCCCCCAGGTTTGTGCGGAAAGGTGCGGTGGAAAGCAGAAATGAGGAAGGGCGTCAATATTTTCTGAATAGACCCATTGATTATACCCAGAGGAATATCCCACCAAGAGACTAAATATTGCAAGCGTTTGCGATTAAAGCGAGAGTCCAGGATGGCGTCAATTTACGTAATGCTTGTGGCCATCAATTATAGTCGTGAGGGGTCTCTCCAATGATTATCGTGCCAGGCATCGGAAGCGGGGAGCCTCCTTGGAGTAAACTGGAATGAAAGACAGGATGGATATTACTTAGAGAATTAGGCAAGTCTAATCGGGCAGTGACATCATTAATCACTTTAGTAATCTTAAAGGTCCCACGAATCTTTTGCCCAGTTTTGAAAAATTTATATGCGTCTCTGAGATTCTTGAGGCAGACAAATATACCCAGAGCCCACCGCGTAAAGGGAAATCCGGCGGTGCTTATCCGCTTGAAGTTTTGGGAATCTTTAGCTTGCTGTAAAGCTGATCTCTGGAGGATTCAACGCTTCTGCAGGTAGTTCGCGACGGAGGGAAGGACCGACCAGACACAATTCGAAGGGTTTTTTTGTACTGCTATGAACGCATTATTGTAGGCATTATTCTGCAAGCGGAATTAAATACATACCAGTTGTCTTGGTGATAGTTGGTGTAACAAGCGTAAATACTGTTCAAGGAGTTCTGTTAGATTCTCTCCGACTCACCGTCACTTTGAGCGTGGTAGAGGCGGCAATTGCGGTGACCCTAACAAGCCAGGAAAGCTTTCAAGAACTTTGAAATGAATTAGGTTTGCTTGATTGGGACACCACCTTAGCGGGGAGGAGTGTAGGCGATAAAATATGCTGAATGAACAAGTAGCGCTAACTTAGGAGCGGAGGGATGGAAGCACATGGGATGAAATGGGCTTGATTGGCAAATAAGTCCACCACCACCCACACGACTGTGTTGCCTTTGACTTTCTGGCAAATCCGTAATAAAATCCATGGAGATGACTTCCCAGAGGCGGGAGGCCACCGGAGAGGCTTCAACAGACCATGGGGTTTTCGGAACTGATTTGGCTTCCGCACAAACAAGAGCATCCTTTGATATATGTCTCAATGTCTTTGCGCCAGCGCCACCAAAGTGTGGCCGGGCCAAATGCAGAGTCTTAAGGAAGCCAAAATGTCCAGCCCGGCGGGCATCATGACAGGCCTCGAGAACCTGCTACGGAGGAGGAGGCCGCGTACCAACAATCCCCCCCGCCTCAAACACCCATTCTCCAAAGCGGTGGGAGTCACCTTCCTCCGCTGGTGGCTCGCGCTCCTCGAGTTCCGTAGGAAAGGAGAGATCCAGGCTGGGAATGGGTGGAAAAGGAGGAGTGGGCGTCTGAGATCAGTGACAGCCAGCTGGTGGGAGGAGAGAACAGTGTGAATATCCCGTGAGCAGCTCCACCCCTCCCAGGCGAAGCCTTGGCGCATCAGCCAGTTTATTGGTTTTCAGGAAAAAATGGACAGTGAAAGCGAGAAGAAATCATTGTGGAGTTGTTTGCGGACATCTTGAGGGTGGAAAGGCCGGCCAGAAGTTCTTGTGATCGACCAAACTTGAAAGGGGTGTTTAGCCCCTCAGCCAGTGGCCAAGTGGAAGGCGCTACTTTGATAGCGCCAGTCTCTTTATCCCCTACAGTCCAGTTGAGCTCAGCGCAATTTTTATGATAAATAAGCACGGAACAAAGGCCTATCATCTTTATTTCTCTGCAACAGGGCTGCACCAAGCTTTGTCGAGGCATCCCGTGAACCACAAAAGGAAGATCTGGGTCAGGTGTTTTAGGATAGGTTAGGTGGTAAAAGCTGATTTTTAAATGTTGAAAGGCTGTCTGACATTCCTTAGACAGAAAGGGGCCGGGCTTGGCAACCTGTGGGTCTTTACCTTTAGTGCGTAAAGAGGTCTGTGAGTGGGAGAGTCAGTTCAGCGAATTGGGAATTATAAAGATCACGATAGAAAATTAGCAAACCCTAGGAAAGACTGGAGTTCCTTCCGATTGGTGGGGGCAGACCATTGGAGGACTGCTTCAATCTTAGCAGGATCCATTTTTAACCCTCGAGGAAGAGATCCATTGCTTAAATAGTTCGATGGAGGGATTGGTGAAAACAACATTTAGAAAGTTTTTTGCAAAGAGGGAGTTGTCGAGCAGCGTTTTAATACTTCCGAACCAAGGCTTCATGCTCTCCTCCATGGTTTGTGGAATAAATTAAAACATCATCTAAGTTACACCACTACTCCCCTTGTAATAAGTCATGTAGAACCGTTTGATGAGGGCCATAAAAGCTCAGGACCACTTAGCCGAATGGCATTAT
The DNA here is from genome assembly GCF_021028975.2 of Sphaerodactylus townsendi. Taxonomy (NCBI): domain Eukaryota; kingdom Metazoa; phylum Chordata; class Lepidosauria; order Squamata; family Sphaerodactylidae; genus Sphaerodactylus; species Sphaerodactylus townsendi. The sequence continues at coordinate 1,998,589 of NC_059440.1, read as the reverse complement.
TAAGTATTCATACTGTCCAAATTACAGTGTTAAAATGCAGTCAAATGTTCATAGCCTTCGCAATCCTGACTCTGTAGTAAGCTTCTCTTAAATCCAACTTAGTAAAAATACGTCACTTGCCCAATGCATCTAAAAGGTCCTTGATCAAAGGCAAAGGGTATTTATTGGACAGGAAACGCGTGAGTCCTCGGTAATCCGTACAGAGCCTTAAAGACCGTCCTTTTTTTTAACAAATAATACAGAGAGCAGCATGTGTGTGTTTGGTAGCTTCGTCATATGAACCCTTGAGTAAGGTTCTTGTCTAAGAGAGCACGAAGTTCCTTCTCCTCATTGGGACTCATCGCATTAGATTCTACCTTGGGCAGTTGAGCCCCTGGCTGTATCTGATTTTACCCGGTCAGTGTCTCTATGGGGTGGCAATTGGTCGCATTCTTGCTCCTGAAATACTCTGGCTAAATCTTGGTAAGCGGTGGAGCGCCCGGTGGATTCGGGAACAATTAGGCGTGCACGCTAGCGAAGCCAGGGGTGTATGTCATTAGGAGGTGAAGTTATTCCCCCAATTCATGTGTTCTCCACAGGGGTCAGTGAATTCTAAGATCGATTCTTTCCAAATGAATTTTGGTTCATGCAACAACAACCATGGCATGCCAGGACTATGGGTGTTTGGCCACTGGGGCCCAGAATAAAACTAATTTTCTCCCAATGGTCGAGGCGCGGAGGAGAACGGTTGCGTTTTGAACTGGGCGGTCCTTAACCCATTGAGGGCTACCCGTCCATTTGTGTGTGACGGTATGGGCTTAGCTAGGAACTTCGGTCTAGTCAAGTTCCTCAGCCACTTGGGGCGCAGTAAGCAATAGGAGCAGAATCTACAAAGGGCTGAGGCGCTATATCTGAGAGTGTGCTTAGCGGGGTTGGCCAGAATGGCAGATACGTAATGGGCGCTGCCTTCACTCACCGCATCTGGAGTGAACCCTTATCCAGAAATTTTGAAGAACAAACGCCACTTCTCTTCTGGGTAAGCGCCGGTGACGCCCAAACGAAACCCGTGGAGGCGGCCCAGTTCACGATGGTGGCAGCAGATGGGGTCGCGGCGCGGCGGAAGCGGTTGGCTTCTGTTTTGAGACGGTTGGCAGCTAGATGACCGGTCCTCCGCGGTAAAGACCTTACAATCCCAAGCGGCGGCGGCGCTTCGGAGGTGGACCCGTAGAGACTGCGCTGGAATGGCTTGCGAGTATAGCGGTGGTGTGCTTGGCGGGTTTTAGGCATTAAATTTGTGTGGCGATAATCCAGCGAGCGCCACTTGAGATCCTAATTGATCCATTCAGCAATAGTGCGTGGGATCGAATAAAGTGCGTTTCAGCACCGGCGGCATCGAGAAGTATTCACATTTCATCGCTCAGGCCACTTCAGGAGAGTCGAGCAGCCGCCCGCCTGAAGTCCGCGAACAAATTCACTGGCAAAGCGGTTGCCTTGCTGAATAGATTTAATGGTGCGGATGGCTTCATTTTCAGCATCCGGATCTTAGGCGAGCCCTTAAGGCTTGGGAGGAGCATGAGCACCGTCGCGAGGTATCCTCCCCTTGCAGGTCAAAGAGTCACAAACCAGTCGTACCCGCTCCATCCAAAGGCGGAACCACGATGTCCCGATATTTTTTCAGCGTTCAGACCGGTACAAATCGTCATAGTCCCTCCATGTGGGCATCGAGTTACCCAGGATGAAGTAGGGGAGTTTGGAAGGGGTCCCATCGAAGCGAGGCGAGTATCGGAGGTCTGTAATATCCTCTCGCGGCCTAGGCTACATGCCAGGCCGGCGGTTATGAGTTAGTGACGCTTGGAAACGGAATCGGTGGAGTTGGGGCACCAGCGCCCGCTGGTGCTCTGGTGGGAGCAGGTCTTTGGAAGGTGGCAAGATCTGGCGAAATTATGGGACCCAGAAGCGTCGCCCCTCTGGCGTTGGCTGTTACCCGGTAACAGCGTAGACTCCAGCTTAGGGCTCGCGTACTGCTTCTTCAAGGTCCTTTTCAAAAGGCTAAGTCTCTTTAACGCTGGTCAAAGGCATCTTGAATAGCGCGATGCAAAGCTACTTTCTCGTTCCGAAGTTTGGCCGGATTAGGTCTGGTTGAATAGCTGCAGTTAGTTCACTTTGTGCGCAAAGGCATAACGTTTTTGGCGTTGGTAGCTCTAAGTCCAGTTTAGGTGTTCCAGGACCTTATCATGGACCGATAGATTCTGCATATATTGCCGTTGCAGCGTCTGTACCGGTCGGTCGAGTTGGATTTCTTTACAGCTGCTGTTCCCGGTCCTTTTGCAGGTTTTCGCGCTCTTGCTGCAGCTGCTCCGTTCCTCTTCCCATAGCTGGCGTTCCGCGGGCCCATGCTTCCTGGGCATCTTGCAGTCGGCCCACTTCCTCATCAGCTCTCTTTTGGCCGGGAAATAGGTCGGATGAGAAGGCAGAGCTTTCTTGATTCCCTCCTCGCTTCGGATGCAGCACCCTCGTGTCCACAGCGACTCCTTGAAGCCTCAGGTGCAACTGCTGATCCAGGATCTAGAGTCGATCGGGAAGCTTCAATGCGGATACCCTCCCAATCCCGATATAGTCGGTTTCTACGGTAGTCTTAGAGACGGCCCCAGTGCTATGCACCACGGTGGATTCTTGGGAGCATCATCAATCTACGAGGTCAGGAATGGTTCAATTGACTCCTGGGTTACGCATGAAAAGTGGTCAGGCCCATCTCCTCCCGTGACAGGTTGCATCTGAGGTTTGTAATCCCTGCGGAAGCGGGTAGGTATCCGATCCACGAAGCCCGATCCGCCAGACAGCGCCCTAAGCGACTCATGCAAGTCCACACTTGATGGTTTCCTCGTCCCTTTCGTCCCAGCGGGTAGGGAAGACTTCGTGTTGTCTGAGGGCCGGGGGAAAGAGTTACCAAAGCGAGACCCGTTCTCCCGCGGTTCCTCCAAAATCCAGAAGAGGCTTCGGAGCCCTCTTTGGGGCTACCGCTTTTATCCACAGTTTCAGGAATATTCCAACCTCTCCATGCGAGACACCAGAGGTCCACTACACTGGGAAGATAAGATGAACTAGGATTCCTGCCACAATGCCAAGAATTCCATAGAAGCAGAAATAAAAGGCTTTTTGGTGTAAAAGACCGTTTATTCAGACATCCTAGAAAGCTCACGTACACGACGTGGCAGGAATAAAGTCTCCCGCCAGAAGCACAGGTTATAATTCTGTCCATCCCATCCCCCCTCCCGGTTTCTCATGGGAACGGAGTTCTCATCCCTCTCGAAGAGATAAGGCCTCCACCAGAGTCTCCGCCGCAGATGCTGGCCCATCGCCCGGGTTATGGAATTCAGTCAAGGCCAGGCGGCTGTTCTGAACATCAACACCATTGAATCCCTTACAGTGGGAAAAGGAACCAATTGCACTGGGTTTCACATCTGTGCTGGGTTTGGGGTGCAGAGCTAGCTAATTAGCTCATCTACTGCTAAACCCGGGACAATGGGGCCAAAATTGCTTTGTTAAGCTAAACGAGGAAACGCTGAAAGGCTTCCATGCAGATTAACTCTTGAGAGTCACTGCCAGGATATTCAGATTTAGCTGAGACATTTAGATCAGGATAAGGTGAGTGGTTTTAGGAGAGTCATGACAAAGGTAGAGGAGATGTAGAGAAGCAACCCTTTGTTGATGACTTGGTTTCCAGAAGAGATAGGGAAATGTAGTATCTGATACTGAGGTGGCTTTCCATGTTCTTTGTCTTAACAGTATCTTTGCAAGGTGTGGTAATCAAGCATGCCCTCCAACAAAATGAGACCTCCAGGTTATGCAGGAGTAACTCATTCATTGATTTAATCTTTCTAAACAGACTTTTTGCCTGGGGCCTGCTTTCAGCTTGGACATCTGCTAACCACCCATACAAACAAGGAAGCTGGCATTTTTCAGCACATGGCATAAGAAACTATATGAAATCCAATATTTCATAAGGCAGGGTGTGCAGGGCAGGGTTACACAAGGGACATGATGTCATAGAGCCCTCCCTCCAAAACTGCCGTTTCCGCCCCGGGAACTGACATCTGCAGTCTGGAGATTTGTCGCAGTTGCTGAGGCGTCAGGCCTCACCTCGAGGTTGGTACATTTTACCAGCAACCTAATTGATTCTATAACTTACAAAATAAAAATAATAAAAACAAGACATTAAAAGATATTAATTAAAATCCAGCATTAAAAAGCCCCATATCAAGACACAAGATTGTAAAAACAGACCGCCAACAGTTTAAAATAGCAGCTTCCAAACTAAAGTAATGTTTGAAACTTGGATGAACAAAAACATTTCGGCTTGGTGCCGAAAAGAAAGCAACATGGACTGCAGGCAGGTCTCAAGGGCACGGGCAGTTTCACCTGTGAGGCGCCAATACTGAGAAAATCCCGGTCTCTGGGGTTGGTGTGATCTCCTCCAGCTCATCAGCAACTTTCCAAAGTCTTGGGGAAAAGAGAGGGACCCTCGTATCTTCGAGACCGCATCACCCCATATGTCCCTGTACGGCCTCTTCGCTCAGTTGAGGCCAACTTACTGGTGGCCCTGGCCCCTCGATGATGCGGCTGGCCTCCACGCGGGCCAGGGCCTTTACAGCTCTGGCCCCGGCCTGGTGGAACGCTCTCCCTCCAGCTGTCTGGGCCCTGCGGGATCTCGGTGAGTTCCGCAGGGCCTGTAAGACGGAGTTGTTCCGCTGGGCCTTTGGAGGATCCGGCCGCTGATGGTGCCCCCCCCTTTTTTCCTGGCTCCTTACATCTGGGCCTCCTGTCATCTAATGGGACTCGCCATCCCTCCCTCTTGGGAGAGGATTTTTTAAAATGGGGTTGTCGGACACCACTTATATTTATCATACTTATTACATTTAGTCTTTCATTGCTTTTATCGCTGTTTTTAAAGGTTTTAGCTATTTTATTACTGTATCCTGACTGTATGCTGTGCACCGCCCGGACCCTCGTATCTTCGAGACCGCATCACCCCATATATCCCTACTCGGCCTCTGCGATCAGCAGAGGCCAATTTGCTGGTGATCCCTGGCCCCTCTATGATGCGGCTGGCCTCCACGCGGGCCAGGACTTTTACAGCACTGGCCCCGGCCTGGTGGAACACCCTTCCTCCAACTGTCCGGGCCCTGCGGGACCTGGGTGAGTTCCGCAGGGCCTGTAAGACTGTGTTGTTCCACCGGGCCTTTGGAGTGTCTGGCCGCTGATATGGTGCCCCCTACTGCTCCTTATTGCCCTCTGGTTTTCAGGGCTGTTACATCAGGGTCCCCTCATATTGAGGGGCCTACCGTCCCCCCCTTTTTTCTGGGGGTAGGTTTTAAATTTGAGGTTGGACGCCTGCTTTTATGCTTTTATGTATTAATTTGTTTCCGCTGGTTTTAGGTTATTTTAGTGCTGACATGAGATGGAGCTTATGTCTTTATATTGTATATGTGTTTTGCTCCTGTTGTCTCTGAATCCTTGCTGTTCACCGCCCGGAGCCCTTCGGGGATCGGGCGGTATAAAAGCCGAATTAATAAATATATAAATAAAAAATAAAAAAATAAAAGTCTAAAGGATGGATGGATGGATGGATGGATGGATGGATAAATAAATAAATAAATAAATTAAATAAATAAATTTCCAAACCTACATCAGGGTATACCTGCAACTGGAGATGCTGGGGCTTGCTGTGATCCTTCCAAACAATACAAAGGTCTGATCGCCAGGTGTCAGACCCATAGCCAATCACTGCCTCTCTTGGGGCTGGCAGCGGTTCCCTCAGGTCTTGGATCATTTCTTAGCATCTGCTGTTGAGATTGTTTTTAATGAGAGAGGTCAGATATTGACCCTTGGGTCTTCTGCATGCAACATAAGGACTCTACCACAGAGCTGTGATCCTTCCTCTAAAAGACTGATCTTTGGGTAACTTGAAAAATGGGAGAAGAGCCATTCCCAAGAGGACAGAGCCAAATGTAAAACCCATAAACGTGTTCTTCTATAGTTCATTGGTATGCCTTTTTTCCTGCCCCCCCCCCCCAATCCCTTTTTATCTTCCTTAGATTCTCTACAAAATCGTGGCTGTCTCAGGTGTGCCAGGTGTGTCAAAAAAGCATGATGTTTGGAGTGAAGTGTAAACACTGCAGGTGAGTTTGCAGAGAGGCAGCTTTCACTGAATGGAAATGTATGCCACACGATGTGCGACGTGATTCGTTGTTATCTGTCACAGATGTATGTTGGGACACTGGAGTCCCATTTGTGACTGTATCTAAGAGCTTTATCCTTGTAAAGAGGCTGTGCGTGTGGTGGGGGGGTAGCTTTCTCAAGGCTATCCCAGCAGTCCGCTTAGCCTGAGCTGAGAATTTAACCTGCATTCATTTATTTATTTAACGGAGTGCCACCTGAGTGTGTGGTATGTACACACAACCTGCTTTGTACTGAATCGGACTGGCAGCAGCTCCCCAGAGTCTCAGGCTGAGGTTTTTTACCTCACTTGCTGCCTGCAGATGCCAGGGATTGAACCTGGGGCCGTCTGTGTGCCAAGCAGAGGCTCAGCTGTTGCCCCTCTCGTGGCATTTCATAGCATCTCATGAACAGCAGGTAAAGCTCAAGTGATGAGCAGCTGCAGTTGTGTCTTGGTGAAGGCTGGATGTCATGACTCCAGCTGTAAGCAGCAAACTACACGCATGCACAGAAGGAGCGGGGCTGAAGAATTGTGGGGGGGGGGTGAGAGGGAGGGAGGAGTGCATGTCACTGCCACACTCAGCACAACAAGCTGCCTTATGCTGAATCAGGCCAATGGCCTATCAAGTCAGCTCTCCAGGAACTCAGATCTTCCATATCACTAACTGCCTGATCCTTCTTTCCACTGGAAATGCTGGGGATGGAATGTGGGGCTTTCCACATGCAACACGGATATTCTTCCATTGTGCCATGGCCCCTTGCAGAGGCCCCAGGCCTGTGACCAAACCCCTCAGCTGGGAGCCCCCAAACTAGGTCAAGGCACTCTTGCCACTGAAGGCCTCATGGTCCCCAAGCCCTGCTCTGGCGAGACCCAGCGCAGAACACTTTCCTCCAGTCCCAGAAAGGACCCCATCAAAGCTCGTTGCTCTTCAGGAAAGGGGAGGAGCCAGAGAGCTCAGAGTGATCCTAGACAAGTCAGCAGCTCTCTGTGACTTGTCCAAGGTTCTGAAAATCCTGCCTCACCTCCTTTGTTCCTGCCCTCATGCTTCTGACTCTCAGTTCTGCTTGCTTGGCTGGTAGCCTGTCCTGTCCATGGGTTTGTTTTATGTACCCTTCCTATGGCCTTGGCCTTAGTGAGTCTGCAAACTGACAGGACTCAACGTTCCAGGAATGCTTGCTAACATTTCCCCAGAGGTCTGGTGGCTTTCTCAGTGAGACTTCACATCAGCAGGTATTCCGATGTGAGTTCCAGCCACAGAAATAGATGCACAGACATGTACCTCATATGATCTGATGTGTATCTTATATCTCCCTCCCCCCCTTCCTCTCTCTCTCTCTCTTTTTTGCAGATTAAAGTGTCATAACAAATGTACAAAAGAAGCCCCTCCTTGTAGAATATCTTTTCTGCCATGTAAGTTTGGTGTGTGGGGTGTGTCCCCAAATTCCTAGGCATTTTGTTGCAGTGAAAAAATCCAGATTTCACATTTTCTTCTTCCCTTTCTCTTACATCTTTCTTCAGTAGTACCGAGATTAAGGCGAACAGAATCTGTCCCTTCTGATATCAATAATCCAGTGGACAGACCTTCGGAACCACAGTTCGGGACTCTTCCGAAAGCACTCACTAAAAAGGTACTTCAGAAAGTTCAGAACTCCTGGAGAGGACAACATTGGGGCGCTGCTGAGTGAGGAGGCCCTGAGCCTGCCCATTGCGTGCACTTCGTTTAATGTGCACCATGAAACTTTGTGTACACTGTCTACTCCGTCAGGCCCTTGGACCATCAAAGTCCGTCTTGTTGACTCGGATCAGCAGTTGCTGTCTGTGGTCTCAGCCCAAGGTCTTTCGCGTCATCCGCTGCCTGGCCCTTTCAACTAGAGATGTCGCGGATTGACCCTGGCACCTTCTACCTGCCCAACAGGTGCTCTGCCATTGAGTCCCGTGGCTCTCAGGGGGAAGTCTTTCTCGTCACCTACTGCCTGGCCTTTCTCAACTGGGCATGCTGGGGATTGAACCTGGGGGTCCTCTGCATGCAAAGCAGAGACTTTTCCTCTGTGACAAAGCACCCCCGCAAACGTTAAAAGGAGGACTCTATGGGAAGCAGGATAAATGTGTTGGATGGCGAGGGATCTGTCAGGAGCTGGGCTGGATTCATAATTAGGCAAACGACATTGTTGAAGGGGCCTCCTGCCGTTTCGACCACCTTCTCCCTACCTTTTCCTGTTTCGAGTTGTGCATAAAATAAAAATCTCTTCTACTGAAAGAATATCTCCTCCCCCCCCCGCAATATAAAATTGTCACACTGTTATCCCCCCCACCCCCAGCATGATTTTCAAATCCCAGCCTTCTTAGCTCAGCAAATATCTCATTAACTTAGCCACTTCTTTTCTGAAACTCCAGCAAATACAGTGTTGATTCAGACACATGTTCAGAGAACCTCCCCCCACCCCCCAGCACAGGAACTCTAGGGAAGGCTGACTTGCAGGGCAATCCTCAGCAGAATTAACCCCTTCTAAGCCACTTGAAGCCATACAGCTTTTGCCATAAAGTGAAAATGAAGAAAACTTGGCTACAATAATAAATTCAAAAATTTGTTGTCCCACGGGAGTAGCAATTTACTTATAAGTAACTGAAATAATTTTATAATTTTACAAACAGTAACAAAATGTTTTGGAAAAATCGTTTACATTCTCCCATTGGAGTAATGAAAAGAACTTAAATATATATATATATTTACATTTAACTGGCCTTCTAAGCCACTTGAAGCCGATGGGCTTTTGCCATAAAGGCATTCACCCACCTTCAGCCACAAAGATATTTCAGTGCTGGGGAGCCACGGCGGACAGGTGTTTGGGGTACACGCTACAGATTTTGTCAACATGTGGTAGCGAACCTTTGGCACTCCAGATGTTGTGGACTACAATTCCCATCAGCCCCTGCCAGCATGGACAATTGCAGGGGCTGATGGGAATTGTAGTCCATAACATCTGGAGTGCCAAAGGTTCGCCACCACGGAGTCATAGATCATATCAAAGGGAATCGAATCAAAGGGGATTTTCCTTCGACAGGCACATCTAATGCGTAGGCTTCTTTTAATTGTTTCCACCAATTCTTCATGGTGTAGAACCAGTTGGGCTACTCAGCAAGCATCGCATTGGAGCTGCACCCACACATCATTGGATGTTACACTATCAGTACTTCAGCCGCCATGTGCAACTTGATTGGCTTCTGCACACAGAATAAACCACTTGTGAGTGATTGCTGTGGCAGTGTGACAGTGCACCATCCAGAGATGTGTGAATGCAGCCTGGATCTGAAAGAAGGACGGCCTTCTGTCCCTGACCCCCATCCCCGCTCGCTGTGGCTAACGTGGGACCACTCTGGATGTGGGGCTCTTTTTCGCAGAGCGTCGCACAGGAGCCACTTTTGATTGACTGGTTGATTTTAAAACATTTATATCCTGCCTTGTCTGATCATTCATTGAGCCACACAGTTAATTCCTTGTCTGCTCGTGGCTCTAAAGCTGCAGGGAGGGAGAGGCCCTTCCTGCTGTAATTGAAAATGCTGGTGATTGAATTTAGAACTTTCTGCCTGTAAAGCACCCCTTGCACTTCCTTTAGGCATTGGCTCTCACCATAATGCTTAACGTGGAAATGAGACATGGGATTTTGCAGCTATGCTAGCTGAGACAGGACTTTGACATTCCCACTGCAATAGATTAAAATTCTGCCTCCTTTTGGTGATTTTCAGGACCACCCACCAGCAATGAACCACCTCGACTCCAGCAGCAACCCATCTTCAACCACCTCTTCCACACCGTCTTCTCCAGCCCCCTTCCAGTCTTCCAACCCACCCAGTGCGACGCCACCCCCAAACCCATCTCCCATGGGGCAGCGGGACAGCCGGTTTAACTTCCCAGGTAATTGGCAGCGGGGAAGGCTTAGATATATTCGGTTCAATTGGGGGGAAAAGTTTTCTTTTGAGATGAGGAGGACATCCTGGCACTCTTCCCATCATCCTAGGAGGCAGGAATTAGACTGGTCTTTCCACTCCCAACAGAGAGGGGATGCTTGGCCTCCTCAGTTGTTTTCCTGCCTCCTCAGAGAGTGCATGGATTCTGTGAACTCCATAAGACACCAATTCTCACAGATTGCAAAATCTTTCCCTATTGCATGTCTAAACTTCCGTATTAAAGTTGTTTGTCTTCTCTACCATCCAGGCATTCTAACTTTAGGGAAAAAAACCTCCGTCATCAGCCTGTCTCCCCTTAGTAGATTGTTATGTCCTCAGTGGACTCTGCCCCTGAAGTTTCAAATGCAGCTGTGTCTTCAGAAGGAGAGCTTGGGATTATTCTGCTTGACCCACAAAGCAGGAGGGCCCTGCATTGACCCTCGAATCTCAGCTCTTTTGGTCCCGTAGGACACTGCCTGGGTTCCGAGGAGATGCCAGAAGAAATTCCTTTTGGTTTGAGAATTTTGATGCTTCGTCTTGTGAAGTTATATGTTTGGGCTAGATGTCTTGATACCTTCTGTGTATAATTGTTGTGGCTGAAGAAGACTAAGGTTGAAGGTGTTTAACTGACCTGGGTTAGCACTACTGGTGCCTGTTTGATGTTTATGTGTGGCGAGCTCGTCTCCTGATGTGGCATCCAGCTGAACATCTGGCAACTGTAAGCACTTCCCACTTTTGATCTTCATTCATGCTCAGGCATGGCCAGTTCATCTCTTTTCACAGTATCCAGGTGAGATCTGGCTACGGGAGGAGTTCAAGCCTCTGTTATTAGAGCAACAAGCAGCCAACTATTTGGTTATTCCAATGTTGTGATGAAGGACAAACTTTCTTTTCATTTCAGTGGAGCTGATTGCTGGAGCTCTGTTTGATGCTTCACAATTGAATTGCGAGGTTTTCACTGAAGGGATATTATTTGTACAGAGACTTACCTTTTGTGCATATTTTGGGATCTCTTTCTTGTCTGTTGTTCATGTATTGTATTATTGTTACCATTGTTGATATTTGGGTCATTGGATATATTGTTTTTAAAGTTTATGATTTTATTGCTGTTCTTTTGAGCCGGGCAGACCTATTTTTCTTCATTTTTATACTGTTCCTGGCTCATTCTTAATACATAGATGCAATGGATTCAATACCATAATCACAAAGGTTCTCAGGAATTTACTCAATTTTTTCATAGTTCCAAAGAAAAATGGAGACTGCAGATTGGTCTTGAAACTAAAATTCCTGATCAAATTTGTGATGGAAACTTTGAGAACTGTAGCAGAATCCCCACAGAAGGGAGAGTTTATGACATCAGTAGACTTGACAGAGTTATATCTCCATGGATAGATTTTTCCAGCTCACCGCCACTTTCTCAGAGTCACCTTTGGAAAGTTCCATTTCCAGTACAAGACTATGTCTTTCAGTCTGTCTTCTCTCAGAATATTTACAAAGCTCCCTGCTCCATTAGTAGCTCACCTGAGGACCCAGGGAATCCATGTGCCTGGCGACCTTCTAATCAGGTCACCTTCCCATTCAAAAGCTTGGAAGGATCTAGAGATCACCATGGGCTTCACAGGTTCCTAATAAACATCCAGAAAAGTCAGTTGTCTTCATCACAGTCAATACTCCACCTGAGGGCAATCATAGATTCTCAACAGGCAGGCTATTTTTACCTCTGGAAAAGGCACAGAAAATAGTGAAGGCAGTAAGAAGAATTCAGGTGGTAAAGAAACTGGATCTCCTGATGATGCTGGCCCAATTACAGAGTTCAGTCATTGCAGCAAGAGCCCAGTCTCAAGAATTACAGTGGTTGATACTACCATCTCAAAGACAGATTGCCCTCAAACAGCCCATCAACCGTACTTACCTTATTCCTTGATGAAGGATGCTGCCACCCTCTCTGCAGGGGAAAACCAATTCACTGGTCAGGAGACAAACAGTTTACTACAGATGCAAGCCTGGTGGGCTGGGGACATGTACAGGACACATGGACCAAAATGGAATCTAATCGCAGCATACACTTCCTGAAGTTAAGAACAGTCCGCTTAGCCCTACAACACTTTCAAGAGGCCATAAAGAACATGAATGTCTGCATAAGAGCAGACAACAAAACAGCCAAATCACATGTCAGTGCCCAGGGAGGGACCCAATCAAGAGCTTTACTGCAGGAAGCAACATGCATAAGGACATGTGCAAAAATCTACATAGCCTTGATAAGAGCAGAACACATTCAAGACTCATTAAGCGTCCAGGTGGACTGCATATGCAGAAGCCAGCTAGATCCAGGAGAGTTGGCACTCTATCCAGAACTATTTCAGCAGATTGTGAGTCATCTCAGTTGTCCATGAGAAGATCTGTTTACAGCAAGAGACCTGGCCAAGGTAGGGAGATTCTTCTCCCGATTCATGGGCTCTCAAGTGGAACAAGTACATGCCCTGATGGCCCCTTGGCCAATGGAGCTCCTTTGAGCCGTCCCTCCAATTCCAGTCATTCCCAAAATGCTACGCAGAATCAAACTGGAAAATGCGGAAGTCATATGTGTGGCTCCCAGGTGGATTAGATGGCTGTGGTTCTAACAGCCCTGTCCTCCCAGCCATTATGCAAACTGCCAGTGGTTCTGAACATGCTGACGTAAGTCCCTTTCCAACACCCGGACCCCTCCCCCATGGTTGCATCTGATCACCTGGAAATTGAAGGGCAGTATTGTTAGCTCAAAATTGTTCTCAGCAGGTGGTTTACACAATGCACTCAGAGCATCTACGTCACATCCATTTGACTACACTTGGAAGGGATACGTGAAGTAGTGTAGGAGAAAGCAATGCCAACCACAGATATTGTCTCTAGATCATTGACCAAAAAACATACGTAGACATGTTGCACCCCTGGATTCAGACATCCAACAGTTAAATGTTTCCTTAAGGTGTCATCATCATCTAATCCACTGGCAGTTCCAAGGCTCCTGATGTGGAAACTTCATGTAGTTCTGCAGGGTTAGGGTTAGGGTTCTGACTAAACCACCATTTGAGCCACTGCAAAAGGTTCCTGTCAGGTTTCCGACGTTCGAAGTGCCGTTCCTGGTGGCAGTTAACATCAGTCAGAATATCTAAACTGGGAGCTCTGCCTATCTCCAAGGGACTGCGCCTCTTCCATAAACACGTCGAAGACGCTTAGTCCCTTCCAGATTCTACGTTTGCGCTTCACAGGAATTCAGTCTCTCACAAGACTCAGGAATTATTCTCCTACGCAGCGGCGTAGGAGGTTAAGAGCTCGTGTATCTAATCTGGAGGAACCAGGTTTGATTCTCCGCTCTGCCGCCTGAGCTGTGGAGGCTCATCTGGGGAATTCAGATTAGCCTGTGCACTCCCACACACACCAGCTGGGTGACCTTGGGCTAGTCACAGTTCTTCAGAGCTCTCTCAGCCCCACCTACCTCACAGGGTGTTTGTTGTGAGGGCGGAAGGGCAAGGAGATTGTCAGCCCCTTTGAGTCTCCTGCAGGAGAGAAAGGGGGGATATAAATCCAAACTCTCCTTCTTTTCTTCTTCTTCTTCTGTCCTGGTCTATCACATCTAGGAGGGGAAAAAACTACATCCGCTCAGTCTGTGCAGGGCCTTACGCATGAACATCAGAAGAACTGGACCAACCCAGGATCCGAGGCTGGTTTGCAGCTTGTCACTCACTAGTGCCGGGCAAAAAGAGCTACTCTTAGCAGGTGGCTGAAAGAGTGCGTATTAATCGCCAACTCATCGCAAGGCCTTGTTCCACCTGAAGGAACCATGGTGCATTCTGCCAGAAGTGCCTCTGCCACGGCAGCCTTCCTTACAAGTGCTGCAGTAGAAGACGCAGGCAAGGCAGCAACTTGGGTATCCAAGTCAGCATTTGTCAGGCATTACAAGGTGGATACAATCTTCAGCCAAAGGGTGCTGCAGGAGGTGGTGTGAGCAGGGCTGTGTTTATGGTTGGCAGTCAGGACCTTCCCATGGGATGTCTGGCTTTGAAACATCCCAAATGAGCCCAGATGTCCTCCTCATCTCAAATGAAAACAGAACATTGGACTTGCCATGAAGGTTCCTTTTGTGGGAGAATGAGAAGGCCCTTGCTTTCACATCCTGCACGTGAGCTCCCAAAGGCACCTGGTGGGCCACTGCGAGTAGCAGAGAGCTGGACTAGATGGACTCTGGTCTGATCCAGCAGGCTAGTTCTTATGTTCTTATGTTCTTATCCTGGACCCACCCAAGCCTTTTTGGGACATTTTGTCTCTCGTGGTGCCCACAGGGAAGTTAGTTTGTGAAATTAGCACTGATTCCTACAGTAGTACTTCTTTCTGTTAAGGCTTAAGTTTTGTTCTCTTGGCCAAGTTGTTTCAGAAGGTTAGGATGGAGAAAGGCTTCAGATACATGGAGTCGTCCCTTTAGGAGCGGTGGAAGCCTCTGAACTGAAGAGAGTGGGCACCCACCGCCCTGTTGGAAGAGCAATCTAGTTCCTGCCTCCTAGTACGAGCGGAAGAGGAATGCCAAACGTGTCAGGGCGGCCTCTTCGTACTCAAACGAAAAGAACAGCGTTTACTATTTTCAACCAAGTGTGTGTTTGAGACGGGGAATGGGTGGACAGACTCGGTTTTACTGTTGGCTTTTGAGGCAGCCAGTTAAAAGCCAGAGGCCAGAAAGAGAAGGCAAGTTGGTGGGAAATAGTATGAGGTTTATTTGGCTGACCAAAAAATGATTTCTTTCCTGCCTTTTTTCCATATGAAGACGATCAAATGTGTTTTGTGAACGTGCCTGTACATGTGGATCCAGCTTCTTCTGGGTTGCTTGATGATAACTTACTAACAATGATTTGGAATTAATTTGCTTGGTTTAGAGGGTGGCTGGCATAATCTTCTCACGTGCTAATCTCTTGTGATTATTTTTTTTCTTTTGCTGTCCTCTTTCGTTTTAAAAAAAGCATCCTACTACATTCAGCACAGACAACAATTTATCTTTCCAGGTGAGTTCTTCTAACTTGCAGGTGCTGTTTCTGTTGATATGTTCTCCTTCCTCCCCTACCTCCCTTTTCTGCATGTTGCACCAGAACTATGCTCCTGCTTGTATAAACCAATCACACTTTTATTTTGCTTCCTGTACTATGTGGATTCAGCGTCTATTGTGTTTCAGTGCTGTCAAAAATAACTGTATCCACTGAATAATTTTCCACCTCCAAAACAATAAAACCATTCTCTAACGAACTCACAGTGTAAACCCTGAAAGCTCTCTCCAAAAGGGTGATCAGCTATTGAAACACCAGCGAAGATGGAGTCAGGAAAGCCCACCCTTAAATACCATCCTTTCCAAAACTCTCCCTGTTTCACCAAACAAGTATCCAAACTTGATTTTTCATCTTGCTGGTTCTGCTTGGTTGGTGATCTTCCAAACCAAACACAGCCCACTCACCGCCCCCAGCAGGATACCAGGGGTTGCATAAACTTCTTGACTCTGACTTCCTGGGACTAAAACTCAAGGGGGTTGTCAAACCCCATTTGGCCAAAAGAGCTGGTAGGTGTGGAAAGTGTGGTGAAGTGGTTAGAGTGATAGACTAGAATAAGGCAGCAGCCATCGCCATTTTGAAAGAGTGTTGTTGGTGCATACATAGATGCTTTTATAAATGCTTTTTAAGTTCCCCTTTTTATAGTTTTTATAGTTTCAGATTTTTCTGCAGACTTAGTGGGTCCTGTAAGTCTGCAAAAAAAAGTCTGTTGTGGGTGCGTGTTTCCCCTGTCTGTGGATTTCTGTATGTGCAGGCAGGGAACACACTTCAGAATTAGTATATTGATGGAGGAATGATATTGTGAATCATTTGAGTCCCTGCCTGTAGTGACAGAATTCATGGTACCTAAGTTTCCCATATTTTAGTCCCGGAACATTGTCCATGTAGCAAAGCTTGTAAGATTTTCTGCCTGTGGAGCTCATGAGATAAACTTAGCTGCAATACTTAACCATAGCACACATTTACAACAGAGAAGAAATGGGTAAAAACAGAGGGGAAATAGCGTAGTGGCAGAGGGTATGGCTTGCATGTATATCTTCCAAGAGTCAAACATCCCAGCATCTTCAGTTAAAGGATCTTAGGGAAGTGAGAGAGCCCCTAGCAGTCAGCATAAAGAACCATGTGGACTAATGGTATCAGGCAGCCTTATAGGATGATGTATGATTTCAATGGATTGCAAAGCGTGGAGGCCTTGCTGATCTATGCGAATGGCGGAATGAGGAAGGAACAAATGATTATAATTAATTTTAGAAGGGAGTGGTAGAAAACAGGAAAGACGAATATAAAAGAGGGCCAGAAAGGGAATTGGGTTTTTGCCAGAATGCTCAGGGGGAGGCTGTATTTCCCCGCCAGAATCTTACATCTCTCTTTTGTCTGAAAGCTCAAATTTTCTTCCTTTTTTCACTGTCAGCTCTCATCTCAGAAGTATTTTACTCATTAATACCCCAGAGCTTCTGCTACTATAAATCCAACCCTCTTGGCAGTTCTCAAAACTCACTTTTGTGTGCATACTTAGCTGCAGCAAAAAAGGTGACCCTTCCAGAATTTGTCCCAAAGGAGTTGAAACATCTGCTGAACCACAGAAGTGGAAATTTTGAAATTTTTTACCCAAGGAGTACATGTTTTGTTAGTCACATCTGCATGCACTGGAATTGCAAGTGTCGAGGCATAAATTGTATGACGTATTAAGGAGCTCTAGGAAAAAAGAGAAAGTCAGGGTTGTCACAGAAATGAACCCTTTCCAGTCATCGAAGAGTTGACCTACATGTTCAGAAAGTAAAGCAAGCTTCATGGGGCAGTATTGCTGCAGGGTGGGGCATGTTCGCAATTGTTCAGAGAAGCAGCAGCCTCACTGATTAAAAGATAAAGGTAAATGTTTATTAGGGAACTCTATTTCAGATGGGAAAGTTGACAAAGATAGCCTGTGGCTACTTTGCTAGCTAGGGAAGAAGGGGGGGCTGAATTTCCAAGAGGGAGGAAATTGGCCCTGAGAGGATCAGTCAAAGGACAGATGAGGTTGCCCAAAGGGACAGAGGGGTCTCTAACCTTTCAGCCCTCTCTAGCTGACCACTTGTTTGCCCTTCCTGGGTCTTCTTAGTTCCTTTATACACTAGACGTTGTCGCTTTTAATAGGGAATTGCATGCTTTATGGCATCCCTTGCATTTAAAAAGAGAGCCAATCATGCTAGCAAGTGAGAACCAAGAGGGTTTTAGTCTGATTTTCTATCTGCAGGAAGCATTAGATGACTCCTCACCTCCAAAGTGGCATAATCCCAAGAGGGCTGTATTGGTTAATTCTTCCAAATATACTTGTTGCTTCTTGTCTAAGTGCATCTTCATGAATGTTACTGGGGTTCTCATTTTATTATCACTGAAGGGGAGGAGTACTAAAATATGCATTTCGTCTCTTTTGTGTTTTTCCACAGAAATCCCCAATCCCTCGCAAGTAGCACAACCGCCCGAATCTACGGAAAACGCTAAGTAAGTTTTTGTATGTTTCTAATAATCAGGATGGAACTGAGAAAGAAAAACTATGTCAAAACAATGACTTTGGGGTATTATCAAGACTGCAGGCCAAAATTCTTGGTTCCTGCAGTAATCCAGTGGTGACTTGGAAGCCCCCCCAAATTGGGTTGCCAGCTGGAGAGACCGTGCAATTGGAGGGCGAGATGAAGAAGCAGAGCCAGGATGGTGTGGAGAGGGGGGGGGGGGGCTGGGTTCAAATCCCTACTCTACTAGGAAACTCTTTTGATGACTTGGAATCTATTTCATGTTCACACATCCTGATCTCACTGGGGATAAGATAGTGAAGAAGCCCTCAAGTAAATGAAGAAAAGGGAGGATAAAAATGTGTTCCATATGTGCTGCATCTCAAGCAGGTCTTTGGAGAGGCAACATATGAATCTAAATAGAATCATAGGCCCGTTCCGCACAGGTGGAATACAGCACCCCAGGGACGGCAAAAACACCGTCCCTGGGGAAGAGTTTGCACAGGAGTGGTGTGAAGCTGCTGCTTTAAACCTCGCTCATTGAAAAGTGGCGTCTTCCCACCGACCCCTGGAGGTCGGAGGGCAGCGTGGGCGGGCCCCTGCAGCCCTCCATGCGGAGTCGCCTCTCCAGTGTGGAGGATCTGTGGGGCTGCTGTGCGAGCAGTCCTCAAGCCTCCACTGGCATAATTTATGCCTGTGGAGGTCCGTTTCCATCACCGAGCGGAAAGGGCCATAGAGTTGGAAGAGACCCCAAGGGCCATCAAGTCCAACCCTCTGCAATGCAGGAACGTACAATCAAAGCACTCCTGACATATGTTCATCCAGCCTCTGTTTAAAAATCTCCAAAGAAGGAGACTCCACCACCCTCCGAGGCAGTGAATTCCACTGTCGAACAGTCCTGACGGTCAGGAAATTCTTCGTAATGTTTAGGTGGAATCTCTTTTCCTGCACCTTGAATCCATTACTCCGTGTCCTAGTCTCTGAGGTAGCAGAAAACAAGCTTGCTCCCTCTTTGACATGACATCCCTTCAAATATTTAAACACAGCTATCATGCCCCAGCTTAACCTTCACTTCTCCAGACTAAACATCCTCAGCTCCCTAAACCTCTCTTCGTAGGCCATGGACTCCAGACCTTTTACCATTTTGGTTGCCCTCCTCTGGACCCGTTCCAGCTTGTCAATATCGATCTTGACACTATACTCCTATTGATACAGCCCAAAATCACATTGGCTTTCTGGGCTGCCACATCACATAAATAAATACTGGGTACGTGTTTATTTATACACACATGCGCATATATGTGCATACATACTTTATCCGCCTTTCTCCACAATGGTGGGGAGCCAAAATAGGTTACATCATTATCATCTCCTTCATTTTATTCTCACAGCCACCCTGGGAGGAACTCATACCTTGGCCTCCCAGATCTTTGACTGACACTCAAACTGCTATGCAACACTTTCAGCCATATGTTTACGGCTCTGGCCCCTGCCTGGTGGAATGCTCTACCTCCAGCTGTCCAGGCCCTGCGGGACCTTGGTGAGTTCCGCAGGGCCTGTAAGACAGAGCTATTCCACCGGGCTTTTGGAGGGGCCGGCCGCGGTTCCACCGCCCCCGATTTGAAAACTTCAGAAATCAAAGCTGCCTGTGGCGGGACCATCTTGGTTGGGCCCTAATTCCACCTGTGGGCCCTGCCTATCTCCTCCTCCTTCCTTCCTTCTTTTTTTCTTTGGCCCAGCGTTTAGATCGAGGAAGCCTGTGTGTATATGTGTATATGTGTTTTACACAATCTTGCTGTTTTAATTTATTTATTTGTTGTTATTATTAATTGCTGCTTTGAGTTTTAATAGGGGTGGTACATTTTACATGTTGTCACCAATTTGCTGTTGGAAACAGCTAGCAGGTGTTGTCGAGCCGCCTCCGAGCCCAGCCGGGGGGATAGAGGTGACCTATAAAAGCTAATAAATAAAAATAAAATATGTTCAGGGGAACTTCTGCAAAGGAAGTTGTAGGGAGGATTCCAGGTGGCTGGACCAAACCCTTGGATTCGAAGGGTCCATTCACCTTGGTATTAGGTTTCTACAGAAGAGGTCACAAGCACGCTGCCAAGCAGAACATGCAAACCCCCCCCCCCCCCGGGTGTATCCTATGCTTGGCTCATGGTGGCCTCCTTGCAATCGCATCTCACTGTCCCCTCTCCTTTCTCAAACAGGGTCAATGAACATCCAGAGATGGACAGAGTTAAAGAACGTGACACAGAGGTGAGTTTTCTCTTGGTTTTGTCCTAATAAGGGTGAGGTATCACTTTGTCTTGTCTCTGAACACAGTACTCTGCAAGGTAATATAAGCCCCCCCAAAAGCATTAAGTCCTTGGGCCCTTTACTCTCAGGCAGTTCTGCCTCCAAGGATTCTTATGAAAATATGATATAAGCCACTCTGCGTTCTTTGAAGGAATTTCGTTTTGTAATCCATCTAGAGTTCTCCGTGAGAAAGGTGGACTGGACATGAAGTAAATAGATAAGTTCCTTGAAGAAAGTGTTGTACAAAAGATGAGAGAGTGGGGGGGGGGGTCTGTAGGTGGGAAGGATCTCTCAAGGGTTCTAGGGCAGTGGTGGCGAACCTTTGGCACTCCAGATGTTATGGACTACAATTCCCATCAGCCCCTGCCAGCATGACCAATTGGCCATGCTGGCAGGGGCTGATGGGAATTATAGTCCATAACATCTGGAGTGCCAAAGGCTCGCCGCCAGGGTTCTAGGATGTGTGGTAAGGGGAGGGTGCCTGATGCAGCCCCCTCAGTTGGGCTGGGGCTGGCCAGTGTCCAAATGGGACACCTCCTGGGGATTTTGTGGATGCCACATTGAGTTCTGCATTGGATGAAAGGCAAGATAGAAATGCAGTAAATAGATATAGGCAAGATGGAGAAACTGGGTGTGTTTGACTGGAGACCCAGGATTTGAGGGTTGCTCCTCCATCTTGTTGCCTGTTCCTTTTCCCAGCAAGCAGAAGACCAAGAGCCAAACAAATTAGAGGCCGAAGATGATGAAGATGAAATTGATGACCTGCGGAGTGGGCCAACTCGGTGGCGAGGGATGATCTCCCGCAAGGCCAGCCAGACGAGCGTCTATTTGCAGGAGTGGGATATCCCATTTGAGCAGATTGAACTGGGCGACCCCATTGGCCAGGGGCGCTGGGGCAAAGTGTACCGGGGGAGGTGGCACGGGGAGGTGGCCATCCGGTTGCTGGAAATCGATGGGAACAATCAGGACCACCTGAAACTCTTCAAGAAGGAGGTCATGAATTACAGGCAGACCAGACACGAGAACGTGGTGCTTTTCATGGGGGCCTGCATGAACCCCCCTCACCTGGCAATTATTACAAGGTAAGGACCTTAATTACACGCAGATCTAATTTTCAACTCATCCCAAAATCTTGTCTTCTCTCTCTCTCTTTTTTTTTTAGGCTTGGCCTCTCAAAGCTTTCTTAACATATTCAACCATTTAAAATTGCCTTTCAGTAGCTCTTAGAATAGTGGGAACTAGACGCTCCAACCTTGGGGGAAATATACCAGAGTTGTGTGTGCATGACTTACAATTTTTCAATAAGCCTTTATTGGCGTACAGAACATACAATATAAATACAGTTAAAATTACTAGATAAAACTTCACACTGGATCATAAGTTCAGTTCGCAAACCTCAGCCAGAAACTTTGCCACTGCGAGACAACAGTCCAGGTCCAGGTCATTACAGTTTAAGAGCATATTTACTTTATCAAGCTCTGACAGGGTTTTCATAGAGTCAATGATTTGTAATAATAAGCTGGATCTTGGATTCTGGTAAAGTGGGCAGTGGAGGAGAATGTGCGCAATGGAATCCAACTGCCCTGGACTGCAGGGGCAAAGCCTCTTATCGTTTGGTAGACCCTTGAGTCTTCCTCTATGGAGCGGGGATGGCATAATGTTAAATCTAGCCAGCATGTCGGCTCTCCTATATATAGGGTTGGTAAGCGCTGCAATATAGTAGGCTGGGTTTCCCTGCACAAATGGAATTACTTACAAAAATCCAAAAATGTATGTCAGGGTTGTTCCTTTGCTCCTGACCCAAGAAAAGATGAATTCTGCAAACTGTATAAGGCGATGCACACTGCAATACATCTCCATGTAGATTTTTTTCCTCGAGATGTTATGATGCTGACAGTCAGGGGCTGCAGGAAAAAAATCCTATTTGTTCCTGCCTCTCATTGCTAAGATGTCCTCAGACATTTTCTATGCTCTTTGATGCCTACTTTCAAAGCATAATGGATGAGAAACTTGCTGGGGGGTACCCAGGGTCCAGCTTTTTGGGGGATTACTTTTGTGTTTTTTCCTGCCACCTAAAATTGAAATAGACAGGAAATTTATTTATTTATTTATTTTTGAGGCTTCTATACCGCCCCATCCCCGAAGGGCTCTGGGCGGTGTACAGCAGATAGAAGTAACGATATAAAATAATTAAAACATTAAAAGGCAGCAATAAAACCAGAAAGTAATTCTAACAATTAAACAGTGAACATCAAGAGGATGAAAATATGAATGGTGTCCAATATCCTAATTTTAAGATTCCCTCCCTCCCAAAAGGGAGGCTTGATGGTCTCGTTAGATGACAAATGGCCCAGATGTCAGGGCCAAACGAGAGCCAAACTAGGGGGGGGCACCACTATCAGCGGCCAGTTCCTCAAAAGGAACCACCAGTACAATTACCTTAGAAGGAAAGAAGTAGCAAAACCTACCCAGGAAGATGTATGTGAAGTGTAGTAGTTGCCCAGTTGGCAGAGCAGTGCAGAAAATAGTCTCTCTTCCTCTTTGGGTGAACTATTGGGAAACAAGGAGCCTCAAGTTCTATATTTCTGCTCTTCTAATAGCTTTCCAGGCAAAGGTCTCCAGATGCTGGTGGCAGCATCGCACATCTTGAGCCATGGCGCATTTCAGAGATTATTTCAGCCCACTGCAGTCTCTAAGACCTAATGGAGATGTCTGAATTAAGTTCAAAGGGCAGACTTTATCTTTCTTGCCTTAATGATTGCTTGTCTTCTTATCTGTTTTAGCTTCTGCAAAGGAAGGACGCTGCACTCCTTTGTAAGGGACCCCAAAGTATCTTTGGATATTAACAAGACAAGGCAGATCGCCCAGGAGATCATCAAGGTGAGAACGACTGATCTGGTGGCATCTCAGACCCAGCCTCCTTTGTGCCAGACAAGGGGGATATTTTTTCCATTACGGGAGGCAAATCTCCTGCCACCCTGACCTGGTGAACCCATTCCATGTCCTCATTCAGGAGGCTGAGAGAGGCTGTTTTGCATCTTTGATGAAGCTCTTGGATTATTTTTGATGGAACGGTTTGTTGCCGCACGAGCTGTGGAAACTCTGATACGACGTGTCAAAGCAGCTCTAGTAATGGGACAGTTCACACATGTCAGAGTCCAGGATCCTGAGTAACAGTCAGGTCCTTCTCCAGTCATGCCACAGTCCAAATCACGTGTTTGTAGACTGCGTGCGTGCGTGTGTGCGTGCGCGCGCGCGCGCACCAATCCACAATTCCTGGTGTGCAAGATTTGTCATTCCATTTCTGCAAAGTTTTCTGGTTCTTCTTGACATTCAGCCTAGTGTGCAGCTGTTGCAGTATGAGAATTGTGGGATTCTTGGCATCTCCCCCCCCCCAGGCAAGGTGACATCCCCCCCATCTGAAATGGGAGGGGGGTGTCTGAAATGGGAGGTGGGGGAGACTGAAATGATAGCAGCCTACCTCTATAGGTGCCTCCACTTTGAATTCAAAGTAGCAGGACAAAGACCCTCTCACACGAGCACCCAGGGAACCGCCTGAGACTGGAACAGACCCTTGGTCCATCAAGGGCACTCTTGCCCACTCAGATTGGTAGCAGCTCTGCAGAGATCTTTGGCATCATCTACTACCATTCAGTTTATTAATCTCAGAGTTGGAAGGGACCCCCCAGGGTCATCTAGATCTTCCATCACAGGAACAAGTTGAAATATACCCAACAAGCAATATCTAATTGATGCTCAAGAATCCGTCACCTCACAAGATACACTATTCCGTTGTTGAACTCATCTCACAGCCAGGAAATTCTTCCTCAGATTGAGACAAAACCTTGTTTCCTGTAGTTTATTCACTACTCTGGATCTTGTCATCCAATGAGACCAAAAATATATCCCCCTCCCCCTCCAAATGGCATCTCTTTAGGTATTTTGACTGGAAATTATGGAGATTGATCATGGGACCTTCCTGAAAAATTGATGCTCTGCCACAAGCCACGGGTAGATGATGAAGAAGAAGAGTTGTATTTATATCCCCCCTTTCTCTCCTATAAGGACACTCAAAGGGGCTTACAATCTCCTTTTCCTCCCCCCCCCCACAAACGCCCTGTGAGGTGGGTTGGGCTGAGAGAGCTCAGAAGAACTGTGACTAGCCCAAGGTCACCCAGCTGGGCCTGTGTTGGAGTGTGCAGACTAATCTGAATTCCCCAGATAAGCCTCCACAGCTCAAGTGGCAGAGCGAGGAATCAAACCCAGTTTCTCCAGATTAGAGTACACCTGCTCTTAACCAGTATGTCACTGCTGCTCTGATGCAGCTTGTGTGTTCCTACAAGAATGTCTGCCAAAGAGGCATGTTCTTAATTGGTGATTCTGGAATTCCATATCTCTCCCCCCCCCCCCCCCGATTTTTGCTGGTTTTAGCTACTATATTTGCCCAGTGCTAGTTGATCTAACAGTGGCTGCCATCTTGGATTCCATTGCACTACGACTGCAATGAGTTGTGGGAGCCTTTTCGAGGAGCCTTCCTTCCTTACCAATAAAATGGGAATAATGGCTGTGAGCCATGGGGGTTGGGGGGGCATAGTATATGATCTGCAAAAGGAAGGTGTTGAGTGGGAAAGATGGGGGAAGCAGATCATCCCAAAAAAACTGTGACTTAAATAACGTTATTTTCCAGGGCATGGGGTACCTTCACGCAAAAGGGATTGTACATAAAGACCTGAAGTCCAAGAATATTTTCTACGACAATAACAAAGTTGTGATCACAGATTTTGGACTGTTTGGGATTTCTGGTGTCGTTCAGGAGGGAAGGTGAGTCGGCTTCGGCTTCCCCTTCCTGCCCTTTCCAGGTTTCAGTGTCATCATCTGCTGCAGAGTCATAAATGTAACGAACCAGTAAAGTCCAGTCAAAAGCAACTGTATCAAGTTCTTTATTGAGCTGGCATTCTAAGTCAGTAACAGACAATGCAGGAACTAACACCCCCCCCCCCCCCCCAACAGAAGCAGCCGCTTTTACGGGCTTGAGAGAAGTTCCCGCCAAGAGCAAGAGAATAGTAAACAATGTAGATTCCCAGACAGTTTCACACAGACACGAAAGCGGCAACTGATAACTATTCCGGGCGCCCCACCAGAACCTACAGCAGGAGCCACCTCAAGGTTGAAACGCAACCTTACAATAAGTCAGGGCACAGGTGAAAAATATTATTTTTATTTATATGGAGCCATTAATGTACACGGCACTTCAGAGTCAAGAATACAGGTTCATGTCCCAAGAGCCCATGTCCCTTACAACCTGGTGTCCAGTTTCTTTGTCCTATTCAGAAGCTTATAGGAAATTAAAAGGTCAGCTATTGAATAGAGAGTTCTCTACCCTACTCACCGCAACGTGCTCCCCCGTGTATTTTTCTCTCCCATTTGAACGGGGCCACTTGGCATACTACCTATATTGCTTAATAAACCCTGTTCAAAGGAGAGCCATAATGCTCGCCAGGTTCAATGTTATGCCTTCTGCCTTGTTACATGGCAGATTTAATAAGCAAGAAAAGGCTAAAAGATTGTGCCCATGTAACGATGGCTCAGTTGAATCTCTGGCCCACCAATTACTTCACTGTCTCAGATTCAAGGAAATCAGATCCAAGTATGTGAATCTCACTCCTTTACATTTACCCCATCTCCCCGATTTGATTAGATTACACTACTTGTTGAACAACCCTGATCCTTCTCTCTGTATGATAGTGGCAGACTTTCTCCTGGAAATTACTAAATGCCAGTAGATTTCCTTCGTCCTAACATGTATATCCTGTATTGGATATGCCTTTTAATCTGTTTTTATTATTGTTGTACTGCTGTCTTTGCCAATAAAGGCTTGCTATACAGTTTCTTTGAGGACAGCTGGAAAATTACTGTTTCCTATTGTACATGAGCGGCATAGGGAATATTTCGCTGGGTATCTTACAATGCAACTGGTTTCTTTTCTCCCATAGTGAAATCAATGGAAGGTGAACACTTTGGATGCAGTTACATGACTGCAACCAAAACTTTGCTTAATTTTTAATTAGGGGAAGCTCACTCTCATAACAGCGGGAATGCTAGAAAATGTGGAGCTGACTTTTGCTGAATCACACCAATTTAGCCCTGCAGTGTCCACTCTGATTGTCAGCACTCACGAGTCTCAAACAAAAAGACATCTTTCCCAAAACCTGCTAATTGAGGACAGAAACAGAATGACCAAAAAAAATCCCCGTGTCTATAAAATGTAAGCTGTGCAGCCTCAATTTGCAGTGGGGGCTACAATAAGAATGGAGGGGGTGGATTAACTTTTCAACCTCCAACCAGTTTTAGTGAATGGAAACTGACCCTGCCTTTTAAAGGACAAACCATCTTTTAAAAGGATGAAGACATATCTTTTAAAATGATAAAAACACACCCTTTAAAATGAGAATGGCAGAACAGATGGGCCAGTTTAGAGTTGCAAGAGGGTTAAACTCCTTCCTGGTGGTCTCAGTGCAAATTGAGGCTGCATGAGCTCAAGTTAGAGATTCCAAAGCTTTCTGTGTGTGTAGCCAGTGCTTTGCCCCTTAACTATGGGGGTGAATTAGT
>NC_059440.1:1951009-1971890 GCF_021028975.2 Sphaerodactylus townsendi | reverse complement strand
AAACCACTCTGATCTAAACCAACTACTTTTTAAAGGATTTTTTCTTGGTAATTTAAATCATGATTTAAATCATCTTGGTTTAAGTAAATCCAACATCTGCCATCTGATGAATTCTGCTTTATAAGAAGGTCTATTCATAGCCAAAGTATACAGAGTAAAGCCCAATTTTAAAACATATTTGAAGTTCCATCAAAATGAAGAACTGCTACCATATTATGTCAGTAACTTTAGGCAAATCAGCATTCCTGCCAGAGGAAAAAAGACACAGTAAAGCACCATGTTACTGTGGCAGTCCCTTGTCAATTTCCTCCTGCAAAAACAACTTCCCTTGTCAATGTCAGTTGCTGACATTGTATCTTTGTCTTGACATCACGTATTCATGATGAAATCAACAAAACTGATATAATTGACTTGGCTTATGTCTTATCCCTTACATTGCTAACGAGATGGAGAATTTTTTAAAAAAATATTCCTTTAGAAAATGGAGGATGAAACGGAGAAGAAAAAGGCTGAAGGGAAGGTTGGGCAACTACATGGGGGCCTGGATAAGGGCCAGATATTTGTTGGACAGAGAAATAAAGGCCATTTCAACATCATTGCACACTCAAGGGAAGTTGGCTCGGAAATGGGTCAAAAGAACATCATGGTAAAGGTGCTTGGGAAAACAGTGAAGGAAAAATGAAGAAAAAACGTTTCCAGAATCAAATGGAGGGATAAAATTGGAAAAGGAAAAAATGTAGCATTTGGCAGCAAGATACGTTGTAAACAACTCGCATGAAAATAAGTCAAACCCATGGAAAGGGCTTTTAAAAGCTGATTTAGTTTTACAATTTAAGAACACAGACAAGTTAGTTAATGTTCACATTGTAAAATCAGAGCAAGATTAAACAGTCTGTTTAAAGGTACATAGTACAGAAAACTGCTTGCCTGCTGAATGTTTACTGTTAATTTTTTTTAAACAAAACATTTATTCAAGAGTATTCTTCCATTGGATTTAGTTGGAAGGGCATGGAATGCTATACAAAAATACTTCTGGAGGGCAAAAATGTGCCTTTATTTGGGCAAGGAGTGGGTAAGCAGGAACACATTCAAGTTCCTAGCCCTTTTTAAATCTATTTACATTTTTGGAGGAGTTTTTTTTTTAAATCAACAGAGGAGGGAAAAAGCCACATAGGTTCAAGAATCTGAACCATAAATGAAAATTACTACCATTTACACGTCAACATTATCTTCTTAATTATAGTAGTAACTATGACAGGCAATTGCAGCCAAGAGTCTCAATGCTAGGCACATTGCAAAGAACCGGTTATATTGCATTTCAAACTTCTGCAAGTCACTCCCTTCTAACAACAGACCTAGTCCATTCAGTTCCATTCTACTTGCAACTATTTTTTTTTATCTTCCCAGCCCTGTGGAGTTATTGATAAACATGCTACAAAGTTCTTAAGTGATACCTTAGTTGTAGCTTACACAACTGGTCAACCAGTTAATCTAGATGTCCAACAAAATGGCATAGCGGCCAAGATCATCTCATGATGTTGTCTCCTGCCACTTAACTTGGAGGCTCCTTATAGTCATTGTGGCTAGTAGCAACCGACAGACCTCCACAAATCTGTCTAATCCTCTTTTTAAACTGTCTATGACTGCAGTCATCTCTTTCCTAAACTGAAGAGTAACATCATCTTGGTTGCCCTCTTCTGCACTTTTTCCAGCCCTGCAATGCCCTTTTTGAGACAAGAGTGACGTAGGAGGTTAAGAGCTCGTGTATCTAATCTGGAGGAACCAGGTTTGATTCCCAGCTCTGCTGCTTGAGCTGTGGAGGCTTATCTGGCGAATTCAGATTAGCCTGTGCACTCCCACACATGCCAGCTGGGTGACCTTGGGCTAGTCACAGCTTCTCAGAGCTCTCTCAGCCCCACCTACCTCACAGGGTGTTTGTTGTGAGGGGGGAAGGGCAGAGAGATTGTAAGCCCCTTTGAGTCTCCTGCAGGAGAGAAAGGGGGGATATAAATCCAAACTCTTCCAGAACGTACGCAGTATTTCAAATGAAGCCATACCATAGCTGTATGCAGGGAAATTATAATATTGGCCCATTTGATTTTCAGTCCGTTTCCTAATAATTCCCAATGTCGAATCTGCCTTGTTCACAGCTTCAGAACAATTGACACGTTTCTTGAGCCATCTGCTAAGATCCCAATTTTTTTTCCTTAGCCTCAGTAGGTTCACACCTATTCGCCTACATTGAAGTTGGGATTTTTGTTCCAGTGTGTGTCACCTTACACTTAGCAACACTGAATTTTCCCTGTCATACTGTCGCCCATTCACCCAATTTGTGGATAGCCTCCTGAAGCTCTTCATAGTCAGTCCTGAATTTTACCAGCCTGAATAGTTTTGTGTCATCTGTAAACTGGGTCACTACCCTACCCACTTCTAGGTTCAGATAATTTATGAACAATTAAACAGTACTAGTTCCATTACTGTTCTTGTAGGATCTCACAGCTTACTTCCCTCCACTGTGGGAACTGTCCATTTATTCCTACTCTGCTTCTTGTCATTTAACCCATTTTAATTTATGAGAGAACCTGTCCCCTTATTCTGTAACTAAGGCTCATTCCGCACATGCAGAATAATGCACTTTCAAACTGCTTTCAATGCTCTTTGAAGCTGTGCGGAATGGCAAAATCCAATTGCAAACAATTGTGAAAGTGGTTTGAAAACGCATTATTTTGCGTGAGCGGAAGTGGCCTAAGTTTACTTAGGAGTCTTTGGTGAGGTACCTTCTTAAAACTCTTTTGAAAATCCAAGTATATAACGGGTCACTGTTGTCTACATGCTTGATTACTTTTTCAATCAAAAAGGTGGTGAGCCAAGTCCTGCTGTTTTTCTCTCAGCAGGCTTTGTTCCTCTATTCCCATAATAATTCTACCTTTGTTTACAGTTTCTACTAATTGGCCTTGGACAGAAATAACTGGCCTGTAATTTCCTGGTTCACCTCTGGATTCCTTTTAAAAAATAAATGTGACATTTGCTACTCTCCAGTCTTCTGGTGCAGTGGCTGAATTTAGCGATAGATTGCATTTACAGGTTAGTAGATCAACAATCTCACATTTGACTTCCCTAAGAACTCTTAGGTGTACACTATCAGGACTTACTGAATTTTAATTTCCCCAGTAGATCTAGAACAGGGGTAGGGAACCTGCGGCTCTCCAGATGTTCAGGAACTACAATTCCCATCAGCCCCTACCAGCATGGCCAATTGGCCATGCTGGTAGGGGCTGATGGGAATTGTAGTTCCTGAACATCTGGAGAGCCGCAGGTTCCCTACCCCTGACTTAAACCAACTCAAATCTGGATGCAAAATGACTGATCTACAATCCTAGATAACACTGGAATGGGCAAAGGAGAAGCAAGTGGTCAGATGGAAGCTTGTAAAGTTTAGATGATTATCTGGACAAACATGCAAGATGACTTTAAATTTTTTTTTACAGGTGGTGGTCTAAGATGGTATTCCTGGATTTTAACTACATAACTGGCACCTTCTTGCACATGTTTAAAAAGGCCTCACTGTACTGAGATGGAAATAGCTGGATTTACCCTTTTGTCCAGTTCCACAACAATGTGCCAGTTATTCAGAGTAAATCCTGCATAAAATCTAGGAGCGGAGACTCATCACAGCAATCCACACTGGAAAGACAAACAACTCCATATAGTTTTTCCCTTTGTGAATTCTGATAGGGCTACTCAGCTTCCACAGAAAATATTACAAAACTGGAGGGGAGAGGACCACAACCAATTTAAATAAAAAAATATATACATGATAGCCAATTATGCAATTTTACAATGAAACTTTTGTTTTTCAGCTCAGAGCCTCTGGCTTAATAAAGTTTAAAATTAAGCCTGAGGAATGTGTTTTGGGAGAAGGACCAAATCATAACAGTTATAAAGGATTTAATTTCTTCCACTTTTGTAAGATTTTCCCAGTCAATCTCCTTTTGTTTTGACTCCAAAGTTGAACATGTGGTAAAGTAATATCTGCACCTGGTGAAGGAGCCTAAAGAAAATTAAGTGGGAGAAAGCAGAGAGTAGCAGTGCTCTCAACAACGGTCACTACAAATATTTCTTTTAGGTTTTGACCTTGTTTGTTATTTGTTCCATTGTTTTTACTGTGGTTATACAATACTTTGGGTACCATTTTATGTGACATATACAGTCCAATAAATGATCTCACATTTCCTTTAAGACTCCATACATGTAATATAATAGTGCTTGATTTACTTTTAGTGAATCATGGGTGAAAGTCACAACCCCTGAACAAGGAGTCCTTTCTTCGAACTCCAGAAGTACCAATTGAGTAGCATATGCATTTCCAGCCAGTCAAAAGGAACAGAGAAAAAAAATGAACATCAGGCTCTGGAACCTAACATGAAGTGATGGGAATAGCAGCAGTGGTGGGATTCAGTCGGTTTGTACTGGTTCGGGTGAACCGGTTGCTAAAAGCGGCCAGCTGCTCTGAGGCACTAAAAGCTCCATCCTTCCCTCTTCCAGGGGAGGAGGAGCGAGGGGGCTTTCAGAGCCCTGCAGCAGCTGGGCACGAGCAGGCCTCCCCCAAAGGCCGCACCACCAGCCCAAAGGTGCACAGCCTGACTGGCGGGCAGGCAGCCCCCTGCAGGTGCCTCTGAAGGCTGTAGCCCTGCTGGAGGTTGCCCAGGCCTCCCGGCCACTGCCCTAGCCCAGGAAGGCCATCCCAGGAGCCCATGCTGCAGTACCTTCCTGGGCTAGGGCAGCAGCCAGGAGGCCTGGGCGGCCTTCCAGCAGGGCTGTGGCCAACAGCCCCATGCAGGCTGCCGCTGGCCAGCCCCCTGCAGCGGTCTCCAGCGGCCGCCACCAACCTGGGCCCCCATCCAATGCTGGAAAAAGCCTCCTCCCACACACACACACTCGGGTCGCTGCCTTTCCTTGCCTCCCCTGGTTCAGCATCGAAAGGGGGGGCGCAGCTGCCAGGTAAGTGGGCAGCAAGGGGGGGCGCATGGCAAAGGGGGCAAACTGGTAGCTAAATAATTAGAATCCCACCACTGAATAGAAGAAATGAGAACCTAACCAAAATGAAGCAATGACATCAATTCTACTGTTCTAAATAAGCTGAATAAATCAACCTGGAAAATTTATTGTCCTAGCTTCATTTGGATAAGTCAGTCTCAGTCACAGTTTTTGAGAATGGTGCTTTTGGGCATATTTTGCAGATGTGACCCAATACAAATGTATTAATAATTCAATTCTGTGCAACAATACTGAAACTTGGTATGGGTGGTATGAAACAGAGATCCTTCAACATTTATGCTTAAATATATGGGGGAATTTTAATTGTTTCTTTTTAAAGTTGCTAAATATGACTGATTGGTAA
Organism: Sphaerodactylus townsendi; assembly: GCF_021028975.2. Lineage (NCBI taxonomy): Eukaryota > Metazoa > Chordata > Lepidosauria > Squamata > Sphaerodactylidae > Sphaerodactylus > Sphaerodactylus townsendi. The sequence continues at coordinate 1,966,489 of NC_059440.1, read as the reverse complement.
TAAGTGTTAGTGCAGACATTTTGTACAGAACAAGAATCCTACTGACCTTCTTCTGTTAAGGGAGAAGACAGGTTAAAGCCTTTCCTGAGTGAGACCTGGCCCCTTTGGCTGAAGAATCTATGGCATCTCAAAGGCCACAGGAGAAAGACTAACAAAATAACTCTAATGTAAAGAGAAATATGAACTGCATTGGTGCAGGCTATCCTGTCAAGCAAATCAGTTTTATTCTGTCAGGAATGGCATCAACCACTTATGATACTGAACCTGACCCTCACCACATTGAAACAGAGTCTTAGAAGAGGGCTTGGAAGTAAGCAAGAGAGAGATGTGGGCTTGTGGAGAGCTGAGCAGGCAGCACAGGAAAGCCATCAACCCCAATTTTCAATTCTTTTTTTTAAATCAAGATTTATTCTCAAAGAGCTCACAGCTTTTGTATCATTGTAGTAGAAACTCTCCCATTCACCAATAAGGCAACAAGCATGCACCTATCTCATCTCTATCACAATGAGACAACTGGATTTCAAGGTCTCCCACCTTATCCCCATCTTACAGTCCATCACACAAGGTCCCTCAAAGTTTGTAAGAAGATCGTCTAGTTGGATATAAGATTCACCATCTCTCTCCACCACACCATGGAAGACGGGGACACAGGAGTATAACCGATCGTTCATCAGCAGTTCAAAGCACTTCTCCTCATTTTCCGAGTAGCGTTTCAGAATAGTCCCACCATCAGCTGCCTTGAAACTTCCTGTAATAAAAAAACACACTGACATATTGAGGGAAAGCCTCTCTTCTGATTTAACCACCACACCCTTACCTTCTAGATCAGGGGTAGGGAACCTTTAACACTCAAAGAGCCATTTGGACCCGTTTTCCACGGGAAAAGAAAACACTTGGAGCCGCAAATAATTTTTGACATTTAAAATAAAGGTAACACTGTATATATTGGGGTTTTTTTACCTTTTACTCCGCTCATTCTGAGAAGCGCATGGATGCGCCCGCCTGCTGCCTGCAGGGCGGGCAAGGATGGGGCCAGCAGCTCAGCCTCGCCGGCCGCCAAGAAAGCACCCGCCCCGCTCAAACGGGGCGGGCGAGAGGGGAAGCCCGCGGTGCGGCCCAGCCGGCCAGGGGCAATTGGTGCGCCCGCCCTGCTGCCTGCAGGGTGGGCAAGGATGAAGCCGGTGGCTCGGCCTCGCCAGCCGCCAGGAAAGCGCCCCCCCCTGCTCCAATGGGGCGGGCGAGAGGGGAAGCCCGCGGAGCAGCCCAGCCGCCCATGGGCAGTTGGTGCACCTGCCTGCTGCCTGCAGGATGGGCAAGGATGGGGCCGGCAGCTCGGCTCGTGGAGCCGCAGTGCAAGGGCAGAAGAGCCGCATGCAGCTCTCGAGCCGCAGGTTCCCTACCCCTGTTCTAGATAAAGACTTTCCTGGAAATATAGTATATTTCTTGTAAAAAGGACACTGTAAACAGCATCTGTCTATTTAAAAAGTCACATAAAATGTATACGTGGACTTGCTCTAGAAACACTAGACAGCACAGAAAGTTAACAAGTTAAGTCATGCTATTACTTTGACAGTCAGATAATATGATTAAATCTTCGAAATGCTATTACTGTGTCCTGAATTGAGAGCTACGATGTACCTGTTCTTAGGGTGTAAGACAAAGTGATTATGGATCATTAACCAGCGACTCAATGCTAGAAGCCAAGTCATGCATTTTGAATACACACATGCAATTTTCTCCAGATACTGTAAAACTCTTGGAACCATGCAGCTTCAATATTTTACTATCCTAAGATTAAAATTTATCCACCACAACCCACATGATCAGTACAGTGAGACTGGAAATGAGTCAAAAGGGAGCCATTTCCCCTTCCAGAACACCACAGATGGAAGGAGGATTTTTCCCCCTTATTAATAGATGGTAATTAGCCCATGGCACCTGAAACAAATTAATGCACCAAACAGAGAGAATGAGGCCAATCCCAAACCATACTCTGCATTCATCCACATAAATTTGGTCTAATGTTTGCTGCCAGCACTGGAATGTATGAATCAGAGCAAGTTCAGCTGCAACTGTTCTAATTTTAAAAGGGGAAATATAGTATTTACACTTCCCAGTTAACTGGCACATTTCTCATCCCTCAGACAGACAAGTTATTGCAGAAGCCTGGCATAAATCACTTAAAGACAGTAAGCAGCTTGACCAAATGAGATCCTATCAGCTTCTCCAAAAACTAAAAAAAATACTACCTGCTCAGGCAGCATTTGCTACCATATCAAACTTCGCCAAGTTCTTTGCAACCTACACCATCAGTCTATTCCAGCAGTGGTCTTGTAAGTGTATCATCTGCTTGATTTTCTCCTCAGAATATAGGTTCAAAAGAACTTCCATATGCAAAAAGAGTGAAACACTGAGCATCTGGACGACAGTATACCAAGTCCAAGACAGAGGTGTGGTTGTCTGCATCTGTGTATGGACACACTTCCGGGGGAGGGGGGGGGCAAGAGGCTTTCCTAATTTGTATACTTTGCTTCTTTCTCACACTGGTTATAGGAGATATCTCATCATGCAAGCTAAATGTTTCACCCAGCTAGGCAAAACACAGTCATGATACTGCTAGCTCTGCTTACTCAAATTTATTATTCATATTATGAAAACTATGGAATGGGTTAGGATTGCGGGCATTTCCATTTTTAAACTTTACACGAGTTTTTAACAACAACGTTCCAGTTAGTGAAGCTGTTAAAAATACTTGCTTCATGTTCAAGCTTTTCTTTACACCATGTGGATGTGAAACAAAATTTGTTACATACAATATTTGGTATTTTCACAGGAGCTTGGGAGTCATATTTGAATGATCCCATAGCCACAGTCAGTTTATGATGTTGTCTGTATTTACTTCTGGCAAAATTGACCAAGTATCTTAACAAGGTACAGGTTTCATTTTTAAGATGTTTATGCTACTAATATACAAAATGGGTAGCATATTTCAAACTACATTAAAAAATACAGCTATCTCAGTGTTTTTGATCTCTGCGCAAAAATAACTAATTTATTTGGGCTAAGAAGTTTGGAGCATTCATATGAAGACTGACTTATTTTGTATTCAGAAGTCCTTCAAAATCTATGCAATTTTATTATCAACTTTTTGTAAATGTCAAGGAAAATGGAAGGGTTTTTTCACCTGTGTGACCAGCCAGCTGCACCCAGGAGTATCGCTTCTTGAACGGACTGATGACTGGCAAGTTGACAATTGTTTTTATTGTTTGCCATGCTTTTTTCTGGAACAAAAGGGAAAAATCCATCAGGATCTAATCATACAGAGAATGCTGAGTAACTAGATGCATAGAGATCCATGGCTTACCATTTGCACTTGTGAGTCTCTTTTCACCTCTAAGAAGCATCTGTTACTATATCTGGTAGATTGTTATTAAGATGCTGATAATGTAAGTGACTCACTATGCAAGCAGATAAAGGAAGGGTTGATCAAAGGGTCAGGCAACTCTCACAAGACACTGCCCATCTCAGGGAACACCACATATTGTGATTCTCAAGTTTTGTTTTGTAGAACAGCCCATTGGGCACTTACTGTGAAGGGTCCTTCTCATCGGAGGATAGGAGGACATCTTGCTGGGTGATTCCCACCATCCTATCAGGGAGGCAGAAAATGATTTTCTTGCTTTCTTCTTCCTGTGGGAGTCAGCCTTGGCTCAGTTTTGGTGACTCTGTAAGCAGTTTAACTAACTAATCTTGTAATTTTACGACTGTCAATGAACCTCAAAAATATTAACTTACAGTTAGAATCAACAACGATGGTGTCCTCATATCCTCCAATGAGAAGAACCCTTCACGGTAAGTGACCAATGGGCCATTCTCATTGGAGGCAGAGGACATATTGCTGGGTCCTTCCAGAGCAGTGTCCTTAAATGGGTGGGACACTGTCATGATTCTCCAGCACTGCCTGCAACACTTTCCTACCAAGAATGATATTTATCTATTTTGTAGTGTCTGATGAAGGATGATAGTGAGGACCAGGTGGCCGCTTTACATACCTCCTCCACTGTAGCCTGTCTTTTGAAGGCTTCATTAGCTGCTGCACTCCTCAGAGAACGTGCAGTGATCTTTTGAGGTGGCTCCTTCCCCATGCACTTGTATGCTTTAGCAATACAATCTCGAATTGTCTTGCCAATGGTAGGTTTGGACATTTTTTAAGCCCACATTGGGTGGAGATACTTTAATGTACAATGCTTCCGACTTCCTTATGTGTTCTGATAAGGAAACATTTAAGTGCTCAACAGACATCGAGCCTGTGTCAGATGATTTCCTGTCGGTGTTTGGGATGTGGACAGAATGAAGGGAGGTCTATCTCTTTGTTTCTATGGAAAGATGAATTGACCTTAGGACAAAAGGTAGTATCCAGGCAGAGCGTGATCTTGTCCTTTCATCCTAAGGAATTTTAAAGGGATCTCAGTGACCACTGACCTTGGGATGGAATACCTTCCAGAGTGGCCCCCACCTGGACAGGCTGACATCTGTGAATATCTCCATGTACCGTTGGACAAAATATGTCTTGCCCTGTCTGAGGCTGGAAGAATTTGTCCACCATTGAAGGCATGTTCTCAGCTTGAGTGGAACTGCGATGAGAGATGTCCTCTGTCTGCCTGATCTGTAGCCAATAAGGTCTCAGCAAGTGTTGGAGAGGCCTAACCTGAGACCTCCCATACTGAATGGCATCCACATTGGAAATTAGGAGCCTTAGTAAGGTCAATAAGGTTATCGGTGCTTCTGAGAACTGTGGAAAAAAACTCCTTGGTCTGGCAGCAGCAGCTGAGGGGAGACTCCTGGATGAGAAAATCACGGAGCCTAGTGTGGCATCAGCATCAAATGCAGCCACTTTCAACAATTTGCCCCTTCTAAGAGTCTTTTATTACCTGGGCGGGGGGGGGGGAGCTGCTGCATTTTCCTTATCCACTCTATGGATACCCTTGAAGAAGGAAGCAAAAAAATAATTTCCTGCCTCCCTGATTGGATGGTGGGAATCACCCAACAAGATGTCCTCTGCCTCCAATGAGAAAGTCACTTTACAATATCTTTACATGCTACCTAACCTCAAAAGATACACAGCAAGTAATATATTTCAAACTAAGTAGAAAATATAAATTTTCTTTACTTTCTCCTTCCGTATAATCTGGATGATTTGGGGTAATCACTGATTTGTCGCATACTTCCAATGAACAAATGAAGACTCAACTACGGGTAGCCATTTATGTTATCATTTTAAACAGGGTTACAGTAAGATACTTCAGTGTCACCTTGCTTAACCCTCTCCTGGTGAAGCTGGGGCATCTCTGAATATAGGGCTGTAGATAGAAGGGGAAATAGAACAACTGCTGTCTCAACAGCAGAAAATGACCTTTTAAAAGACGGCAACAGAAACCTCTCTCAATGGAAGTGAAACTAGGATGATCATTATAACAGTACTTGAAAATACAATCATTTCAAACAATTTTTTACCCCCCAATTTATTAACCGCAAAGTTCCCTGAAAATTATGTTACAGAGCTCTTGTTCAGCAAGCTATTATAATACAGCCCCAGCTGCAGAACGCAGAATTACAAATATGGACAGGAAGTATTGTACAGCCATCCAACTAGTATAAAAAGCACTCAACATTGATTTATTTTGGCCACACTCAGGTAGGTCTTCAGTCGTGCTTTCCTCCCCAAAGAACAGGATAATGTTAAGCACACTTATGTAGAAGAAAATCTTACCAGGTCAAGTGGGCCTCATTCCCTGATAGGTGTGTTTAGGATTGCAGCCAAAGTTTTCTTACTCCCCGCCCCCCTTCACAAAAAACCTGTGGAATTCCCACTACAGCTGACTCACATGCAGAAACTTGTTTCTGAATCCAGAACACTCTGGTTGGATCAAGTGCCTGTTTGTATTCTGTAAACCTCACACACTGCAGCACTCTTGATCGGATGTACGCAGTATAGCTGATACTAAATACATTTGACAGCACAAAGAACAAAGGAAAAGATACACATTTTTCTGCCAAGGTATCTCAGTTCTAGAAATTATACAATTCACTTAAAGTAACTGTAGGTTTAAAAAGTACAAGAAATGTTGGCTTTAAGTTGGTGGATGAGGTTAATTTTTAGAAATGAAGGAGGAATCATACTGCCTAGCCTGCCTACATTGGTTAATTTTCATGATCCCTGCATCTTTTGCAAAGAAAATCTCTGCTGGTATTTTGAACAAAATCAAGATGGATTTTTTTTCTCCCTGAGCTCTCATGCTCAACGGTACAAGCCTACACAAGCCCACAGAGTGCTATTATGACAGCAAGAAACAAAAGAGGGAAGAGTTTTTTTATAGCCTGAGTTAATTGCCAGTCAGCCTCCTCTATGATTTCTTTCACTTTTATATGTCCTTTGAGCTGAGTTGATAATTCTAAGCCTCAGTACTGTGCCTGAATAAGTGCATAATGTGCCACATTGCCTAAGAAAAACACTTAAGAACATAGCTGTATTTGTTGGATTGGGTCCATCTATTCATTTCTAGGAAGCTCAAGTGGCAGGCTATAGTGGCAGCTTTTCCTGTTTGTGTCCAGCACCTGATAATGGCCTACATTGCCTATGAACATGGAGGTTCTTAACTATTTCACTCTCAGAACTGTCATCCCTCCCACTCAGTTCTAGAGAAGAAGTAGCCATGCTACTCTCCAACTATACTTGTGCAAAAAAATCTTTATTAGATAACTCATTAACTTCATTTATAGCCCACCATTCTCACCGAGACTCGAACAGGAAAGAAAACCAAAGCTCTAGAATGAGCAAAACAATACAGTTGGGCTAGGATTACAGAACTGAAAATAACACAGGCAAAAAAACACCCCTGTAAAGGCAACAAAACTGTCGTGGGTTGACATACTGTAATGTAGGAAGGAGCCTCAAAGGTAGAAGACATTACCACTCCAGTAAGGAGGAGTGATATGTACAATAAACACTGCAAGAGACTATAATACTATCTGCATACTACTGTACTGATCCCTTCAAAAGAATGCCCTCCTGAACGAGTTGGTTTTTGATTTTATGCGAAATGAAAAAAAGAGAGGGGCTTTCTGGTAATCTCTTAGGCCCCTTCCACACATGCAGAATAATGCACTTTTAATCTATTTTCAGTGCACTCTGCAGCTGAATTTCATTGTGCGGAATAGCAAAGTCCACTCACAAACAACTGTGAAAGTGGACTGAAAGTGAATTATTCTGCATGTGCAGAAGGGGCTTTAGTGTAAGAGCCTTAATGTAAGATACACCACAGAGAATGTGCATGAACAGACACTTGTCAATTTTACCTGTTTACACCTTCAAAAGGCTTTGCTCAGATGAGTACAACGGCTGCAGCAGAACACAGCAAGGAACATGGTCCTGCTGGAATGTGGGCCTGAAGCCATTAAGACCTTTGTAAGTGACAGCAAGAATCTTGAACTGAACTCTGATAGGTAACCAATGGAGTGTTAGAACTTAACTTGGCATAAAACCACCTCCAAGATTTAGATGTGGTGCCTTGGTGTGTCTTGGTCTGGAGATTATTATTTAAGAAAATGTGCCTCTAGTAGAAAACAAGATAGCAAAGCCATAACATTTATTTATTATATTTTCAACCTGCCCTTTCTCATAAAAGCTCAGGGAATATACATTCTTCTTCCTTCATGCACATTATCCTTTAATGGTAAACCCTGAATGGGAATAAAACATATCAAGAACAATCTGAGCTATAAAGCAAGCTACATTATCAAGAAGCACCTCAGTCTTCTTTGGACTGAGTTTCAGTTAATTGGTCTCATCCTGCCCATAACCTGGAAATTCACCAATCTGCATGACTCAGATGACAACAAGAACACATGAGCGTCACTAGCATTCCACTGAACCTCATTCGAACTCCCTGGATGATATCTTCAACAAAATGACCCATGAGATTGATTTGGTTTTGCATCTCTGTAGCTGGTCCCATGGATACCAAGGAACATAACTGGAAATATTATTGACAACATAGGGACAACAGTGAAAGAGGCTCAGATCAGTACATGAACTCATTAATGGGGAGAAACTGATGCATAACAAGAAATAGAATAGTATGAACAAATTCAACACTTGACTTTCAACTTGTATAATATTGTTCATGGTCCCACACCACCAAGCATTCACCACTTCCTTTCTTTTATTTAGTCCACCATCTTTTCATTTAGTTACCATCATGGGGTTTTTTAATTAAAAGATCTGATTGTATGAGTGCCTTTCATTTTGAATGTATTACCCTGCAAGTAATCTCATCAAAAACAAAAGAGCTATTCCAGAAGGAAGGCTGTGTGCCACAGAAACAGAAAAGCTTTACTCAGTTGAATGAAGTTTTGGTAACGTTTGATCTAAAAATACTACAGATTTCATTGGTCAAAATTCCTAAATTCACTACCTGCGGTTAGCAAAGCAAACAGCTTATCTATGAATGAAAAAGCAGAAGGTACTTTATTTTAAGATGCCACATAATTGTTCCTTGTGCACATGTACTTATTCTACGTGTATCATGATCAGTGATCAGTGTCGGAAGACCTTGTTGATTTGTGGATGGGATATTCAACCAAGGTAACTGGTATGAACGTGATCGGTTTGCATCATGCTGGATGAATGGTGAGGTTCGTCTTCTTTGTACCACTTTAGGACTTAGCAGTAAGGAGGAAGCAGCAGTAAGAAAGAATCAGCCAAATTATGGCTAGGGATTTTCACAGTAAGAGGAAAAAGGTGAAATTTGTATTTCATTGAATATCTCAAGAAAATGTTTGCAACCTAACAAGATGTACAGTATTAGGGTTTGATTATAAAGAAGTAACCTCTGAGGCAATCCAACGTGATTCTGAGTTTGGAAAAAAAAACAATTATGAGGAAATCATCACTGCCAGTGATCATACAATGCAATTTATGCACTTAATAAAACATTTTATCCACCTTTCTTGCCAGAAACAGTGACTCAAGGTGGTTTATAAACCCAGCCAACAATAGCAAGTCCACACAAATTTAAAAATTCATAAAATTTAAAATATCAGCTGCAATGTCCCAGATCCAGTAAAATCCACCATCCGGCTGATTGCTAAGAGCCCTGCTGTATTAGACCATCTAGCAAACTGCTCCAGAAAGCTGAAGCTCCTGCCATAAAACTATCAGCCTAGATGAATAGCCTAGATGAGAGACTGCTCCAATGGGGGACCAGTATTTCTTGTTCTTCTATTGTGGTTCGATACCAGAAACCAGGGACCAGCAAGTTACCACAGTGTCAACCTCTGATTCATCTGATGAATCCTTTATTCCAGCTTGGCACAATTCTTGCTTCTAGTGTTACTATTTATTATTTATTTATTTGTGATAGTTATGCCCTGCCTCATACTTGCATTTCTAGGCAGCTTACAAAGGTTAAAAACAGTAAAATCACAATAAAACCTCTTGAATAAAATATAGCAATTAAAAAAGTGTTGAGATTTGAAGAAGGGGAACACTAAAGCAGAAAGGAACATGAAAGCAAAACCTCTTTCAAGTGCTGATTATAGTCAGCATCTATAAAAAGACAGTCATGGCTGTATTACAACCATGAAGGCCGCAATCCTAGGGACACTTTGCTGTTTGTAAGCCTACCTGAATGACATTAAACTTCTGAGCAGACTAGTTCACACAAAACTTAAGCAATGTATCGTATAATTTTCTAATGTAGTAAAAATATCCTATTATATAAAAGGCTAGTCATGGTAGCAACAACGCATTTCCAGCCAATTGCCATGCACAACTCACTTCCAGCCAATCGCTATGCATACATGGCCTGGGGGTGGGGGTTACACAGAACAAGTAAAAAACAACACAAACACAACAGCAGAATTTAGTGGTTACTTACTCTCTCATGCATTTGTTCTTCCACCCCTGCTGAAAAAATACAATCACTGTACTGCCCGCAGCTGCCTGAATAGGAGCAGGTACATGCGTTGGCTACTCCCTATGGGAAGTTCGCAACTGCTGGTAGCTGCAACTGCACCATTAACTGTTGCATGGCAATACAGGTGTCTGGGAACAGGAGGAGGAGGGAGCTGGTGACACAGGGTTAGTTGGCAGAAAAGGCACCTTTTGGTGGGTGCCATTAATTCCTGCATGCCAATGCAGGCATCCAGGAAGAGGAGGACAACAAGGAGGGAGCTAGTGACTTGAGGCAAGATGGGAGAAAGACAGGACGGGCTGGGTCCTTTGGGGGTGCCGTTAACCCACCAAGTTTTCTAGAGTCCATTGTATTTGTTTGTACAGTGGGCTTTACTGCTAGTTGTTAAATATTTAAGAAACGTTATGTACACAACCCTGTATTGACTATTCATTTTTAAGTTAGTATACTTTATAGTTTCAGAGGGCAGCCATGCTGGTCTACAGTTTAACAGCAGATCCAAGCACAGTAGCACCTTAGAGACCAACAAGATTTTTTTTTGGGGGGGAGGGGAAATAAGCTTTTGATAGTTAAAAGTTCCTTTGCCAGATTTTTATCAAAAAATCTTGTTAGTCTCTAAGGTGCTACGGTGCTTGATTTTAGAAATACAAGTTTTAGCAATAAACTAGTATGCACTTTTATTCAAGAAATATCTTGCTCACAAATAGCCAAAAAAAAAACAAACCACTCTGATCTAAACCAACTACTTTTTAAAGGATTTTTTCTTGGTAATTTAAATCATGATTTAAATCATCTTGGTTTAAGTAAATCCAACATCTGCCATCTGATGAATTCTGCTTTATAAGAAGGTCTATTCATAGCCAAAGTATACAGAGTAAAGCCCAATTTTAAAACATATTTGAAGTTCCATCAAAATGAAGAACTGCTACCATATTATGTCAGTAACTTTAGGCAAATCAGCATTCCTGCCAGAGGAAAAAAGACACAGTAAAGCACCATGTTACTGTGGCAGTCCCTTGTCAATTTCCTCCTGCAAAAACAACTTCCCTTGTCAATGTCAGTTGCTGACATTGTATCTTTGTCTTGACATCACGTATTCATGATGAAATCAACAAAACTGATATAATTGACTTGGCTTATGTCTTATCCCTTACATTGCTAACGAGATGGAGAATTTTTTAAAAAAATATTCCTTTAGAAAATGGAGGATGAAACGGAGAAGAAAAAGGCTGAAGGGAAGGTTGGGCAACTACATGGGGGCCTGGATAAGGGCCAGATATTTGTTGGACAGAGAAATAAAGGCCATTTCAACATCATTGCACACTCAAGGGAAGTTGGCTCGGAAATGGGTCAAAAGAACATCATGGTAAAGGTGCTTGGGAAAACAGTGAAGGAAAAATGAAGAAAAAACGTTTCCAGAATCAAATGGAGGGATAAAATTGGAAAAGGAAAAAATGTAGCATTTGGCAGCAAGATACGTTGTAAACAACTCGCATGAAAATAAGTCAAACCCATGGAAAGGGCTTTTAAAAGCTGATTTAGTTTTACAATTTAAGAACACAGACAAGTTAGTTAATGTTCACATTGTAAAATCAGAGCAAGATTAAACAGTCTGTTTAAAGGTACATAGTACAGAAAACTGCTTGCCTGCTGAATGTTTACTGTTAATTTTTTTTAAACAAAACATTTATTCAAGAGTATTCTTCCATTGGATTTAGTTGGAAGGGCATGGAATGCTATACAAAAATACTTCTGGAGGGCAAAAATGTGCCTTTATTTGGGCAAGGAGTGGGTAAGCAGGAACACATTCAAGTTCCTAGCCCTTTTTAAATCTATTTACATTTTTGGAGGAGTTTTTTTTTTAAATCAACAGAGGAGGGAAAAAGCCACATAGGTTCAAGAATCTGAACCATAAATGAAAATTACTACCATTTACACGTCAACATTATCTTCTTAATTATAGTAGTAACTATGACAGGCAATTGCAGCCAAGAGTCTCAATGCTAGGCACATTGCAAAGAACCGGTTATATTGCATTTCAAACTTCTGCAAGTCACTCCCTTCTAACAACAGACCTAGTCCATTCAGTTCCATTCTACTTGCAACTATTTTTTTTTATCTTCCCAGCCCTGTGGAGTTATTGATAAACATGCTACAAAGTTCTTAAGTGATACCTTAGTTGTAGCTTACACAACTGGTCAACCAGTTAATCTAGATGTCCAACAAAATGGCATAGCGGCCAAGATCATCTCATGATGTTGTCTCCTGCCACTTAACTTGGAGGCTCCTTATAGTCATTGTGGCTAGTAGCAACCGACAGACCTCCACAAATCTGTCTAATCCTCTTTTTAAACTGTCTATGACTGCAGTCATCTCTTTCCTAAACTGAAGAGTAACATCATCTTGGTTGCCCTCTTCTGCACTTTTTCCAGCCCTGCAATGCCCTTTTTGAGACAAGAGTGACGTAGGAGGTTAAGAGCTCGTGTATCTAATCTGGAGGAACCAGGTTTGATTCCCAGCTCTGCTGCTTGAGCTGTGGAGGCTTATCTGGCGAATTCAGATTAGCCTGTGCACTCCCACACATGCCAGCTGGGTGACCTTGGGCTAGTCACAGCTTCTCAGAGCTCTCTCAGCCCCACCTACCTCACAGGGTGTTTGTTGTGAGGGGGGAAGGGCAGAGAAATTGTAAGCCCCTTTGAGTCTCCTGCAGGAGAGAAAGGGGGGATATAAATCCAAACTCTTCCAGAACGTACGCAGTATTTCAAATGAAGCCATACCATAGCTGTATGCAGGGAAATTATAATATTGGCCCATTTGATTTTCAGTCCGTTTCCTAATAATTCCCAATGTCGAATCTGCCTTGTTCACAGCTTCAGAACAATTGACACGTTTCTTGAGCCATCTGCTAAGATCCCAATTTTTTTTCCTTAGCCTCAGTAGGTTCACACCTATTCGCCTACATTGAAGTTGGGATTTTTGTTCCAGTGTGTGTCACCTTACACTTAGCAACACTGAATTTTCCCTGTCATACTGTCGCCCATTCACCCAATTTGTGGATAGCCTCCTGAAGCTCTTCATAGTCAGTCCTGAATTTTACCAGCCTGAATAGTTTTGTGTCATCTGTAAACTGGGTCACTACCCTACCCACTTCTAGGTTCAGATAATTTATGAACAATTAAACAGTACTAGTTCCATTACTGTTCTTGTAGGATCTCACAGCTTACTTCCCTCCACTGTGGGAACTGTCCATTTATTCCTACTCTGCTTCTTGTCATTTAACCCATTTTAATTTATGAGAGAACCTGTCCCCTTATTCTGTAACTAAGGCTCATTCCGCACATGCAGAATAATGCACTTTCAAACTGCTTTCAATGCTCTTTGAAGCTGTGCGGAATGGCAAAATCCAATTGCAAACAATTGTGAAAGTGGTTTGAAAACGCATTATTTTGCGTGAGCGGAAGTGGCCTAAGTTTACTTAGGAGTCTTTGGTGAGGTACCTTCTTAAAACTCTTTTGAAAATCCAAGTATATAACGGGTCACTGTTGTCTACATGCTTGATTACTTTTTCAATCAAAAAGGTGGTGAGCCAAGTCCTGCTGTTTTTCTCTCAGCAGGCTTTGTTCCTCTATTCCCATAATAATTCTACCTTTGTTTACAGTTTCTACTAATTGGCCTTGGACAGAAATAACTGGCCTGTAATTTCCTGGTTCACCTCTGGATTCCTTTTAAAAAATAAATGTGACATTTGCTACTCTCCAGTCTTCTGGTGCAGTGGCTGAATTTAGCGATAGATTGCATTTACAGGTTAGTAGATCAACAATCTCACATTTGACTTCCCTAAGAACTCTTAGGTGTACACTATCAGGACTTACTGAATTTTAATTTCCCCAGTAGATCTAGAACAGGGGTAGGGAACCTGCGGCTCTCCAGATGTTCAGGAACTACAATTCCCATCAGCCCCTACCAGCATGGCCAATTGGCCATGCTGACAGAGGCTGATGGGAATTGTAGTTCCTGAACATCTGGAGAGCCGCAGGTTCCCTACCCCTGACTTAAACCAACTCAAATCTGGATGCAAAATGACTGATCTACAATCCTAGATAACACTGGAATGGGCAAAGGAGAAGCAAGTGGTCAGATGGAAGCTTGTAAAGTTTAGATGATTATCTGGACAAACATGCAAGATGACTTTAAATTTTTTTTTACAGGTGGTGGTCTAAGATGGTATTCCTGGATTTTAACTACATAACTGGCACCTTCTTGCACATGTTTAAAAAGGCCTCACTGTACTGAGATGGAAATAGCTGGATTTACCCTTTTGTCCAGTTCCACAACAATGTGCCAGTTATTCAGAGTAAATCCTGCATAAAATCTAGGAGCGGAGACTCATCACAGCAATCCACACTGGAAAGACAAACAACTCCATATAGTTTTTCCCTTTGTGAATTCTGATAGGGCTACTCAGCTTCCACAGAAAATATTACAAAACTGGAGGGGAGAGGACCACAACCAATTTAAATAAAAAAATATATACATGATAGCCAATTATGCAATTTTACAATGAAACTTTTGTTTTTCAGCTCAGAGCCTCTGGCTTAATAAAGTTTAAAATTAAGCCTGAGGAATGTGTTTTGGGAGAAGGACCAAATCATAACAGTTATAAAGGATTTAATTTCTTCCACTTTTGTAAGATTTTCCCAGTCAATCTCCTTTTGTTTTGACTCCAAAGTTGAACATGTGGTAAAGTAATATCTGCACCTGGTGAAGGAGCCTAAAGAAAATTAAGTGGGAGAAAGCAGAGAGTAGCAGTGCTCTCAACAACGGTCACTACAAATATTTCTTTTAGGTTTTGACCTTGTTTGTTATTTGTTCCATTGTTTTTACTGTGGTTATACAATACTTTGGGTACCATTTTATGTGACATATACAGTCCAATAAATGATCTCACATTTCCTTTAAGACTCCATACATGTAATATAATAGTGCTTGATTTACTTTTAGTGAATCATGGGTGAAAGTCACAACCCCTGAACAAGGAGTCCTTTCTTCGAACTCCAGAAGTACCAATTGAGTAGCATATGCATTTCCAGCCAGTCAAAAGGAACAGAGAAAAAAAAATGAACATCAGGCTCTGGAACCTAACATGAAGTGATGGGAATAGCAGCAGTGGTGGGATTCAGTCGGTTTGTACTGGTTCGGGTGAACCGGTTGCTAAAAGCGGCCAGCTGCTCTGAGGCACTCAAAGCTCCATCCTTCCCTCTTCCAGGGGAGGAGGAGCGAGGGGGCTTTCAGAGCCCTGCAGCAGCTGGGCACGAGCAGGCCTCCCCCAAAGGCCGCACCACCAGCCCAAAGGTGCACAGCCTGACTGGCGGGCAGGCAGCCCCCTGCAGGTGCCTCTGAAGGCTGTAGCCCTGCTGGAGGTTGCCCAGGCCTCCCGGCCACTGCCCTAGCCCAGGAAGGCCATCCCAGGAGCCCATGCTGCAGTACCTTCCTGGGCTAGGGCAGC
>NC_059440.1:1922702-1950914 GCF_021028975.2 Sphaerodactylus townsendi | reverse complement strand
CAGGCACCACTCAAATTGGTGACGTGGGGGGCGAATTTGGCCACTCGCCCCCCCCCCCCCCCCCCCCCCCGGGAGTTTGCCAGCCCTGCCACTGCCTCAGTTGTTCTCCCTCAATGGCTCTCCACGCCTCTACTTTTGTGCTATTCTCCGCTTCTCCTCCTGTCTCCCCACCTGCTGCCTGGATCTCTCTCCTTCCCAATCCCTTGCTCTTTGTGCCTCCCCACTCCCCAACTCATGGACTGTTCTTTTCTGGCTCTCCATGCCTCCCCCTCCGCCTGCTGTCTGGATCACTCTCCTTCCCAATCCCTTACTCTTCGTGTCTCCCCCCCCCCCCCCCCCCACTTGGATCATTCCTCTCTGGTTATCCGTGCCTCCCCTTTCCCCTGCTGTCTTGATTACTCTCTTTCCAAATCCCTGGCTCTTTGTGCCTCCCCCCCACCCCCATTACTCTTCTTTGGCTCTTTGTGCCTCCCCCTGCTGTTCATCCTCCCCCCCGCCATCGCCTGCTGTCTGGGTAACTCTTCTTCACTAACTCTCCATACTTTCCCTTCCACCACTTTTGGGCTGCTGCATGGATCGCTGTCTGTGCCTCTCTCCTTCACTTGCCCCCAGCCATGACAGTTCCCTCTCAATTACTCTCTGCCTCTCTCTTCCTTCTCCCCTCCCTCTGCAAAGCAAATGCACCACTGCCAGTCTCGCCCTATTTGTTGAGCCCTTTGCAGGCAGCTGAATAGCCCATCCAGGGGTTGATTCTGGGTCTCAAGTACCCTGGAACACCTGAAGCAGAAATATCCAGTATTCCAAAGTCAGGCCATTTGCTGGATATAGCCAATCTGGGGCACCTGCCATACTTTATTTGTTCTCACACCTACACTGGGCATGTAGCTTAAGTGTACAGTGTAGACTGATGCAGACTTTTATTTTATTTGTGATATTGAAGAAAGATGTCAGGGAATGTGTAGTGATGCAGCAAAAAGAAGATGAAAGACTTTGGAAGGTATTCTGTCTTTTGGATTATTTGTTTATGATTCAAGTCTGAGGAAGTGCAAGCAGTGTCCAAATGAAACCACAAGAAGACTCTTCTTTACATTAGTTGAGCGGTAGAACTTGAATCATCAGAGGCAAGGCCTAACCAAGGCTTGGCAACTGATAGAAAGCCCTTCTGCTAGATTTTCTCCACACTGTTGGAAAGATTGAAAGCATTCTATAAAATGGCATCTTTCTCTCCTCCATTCTGCCTTGCGGCTGAGTGAATTACATGAAGATGAGTTAAAGATGAGTTAAAGCAATGTAAAGAAGGTAACTAGGCCACAGTATATCAAGGATCTTGGGAAAAAAATTAAGCAGCTCCGAGACAAATAATGTCTAGTTAAAATAATTCCAAAATAACTAAAAGCAAATAAGTCTGATACAGATTGTGACAGAATCAGTAGAAACTCATAATGGTGCCTGAGCTTGCTTGGCTCTCACCAAGAGATAAGGAGTAAGAGACGAGAGGAGGGGAGGGGAAAGATGGAGGGGCCATAAGGAGAAGAGAAGAAGGCCAAGCCAGCCCTGATCAACTGGTCTGTCAGATCTTTGGGGGTGACTTAAGGGCTGGGAGGTAGGATAAAAGCAGTTAATGTGTGATTTGGGGAGCAGAGTAAGAGGTGGAAGCAGGAGCCAGCAGCAAATGGCGTTCTTCCTCCCACACAAATCCTCACAGATCCCCTGCTTATACAAATAAACACAACCTGTCCGGGGAAGGAACAAAACGGAAGTAGAGCTGGGTAAGCAGAAAACATTATAAATGTTAAAATATTTCCACCGGGTAGATTTCTAACCACCACAAACACTGAAATTGGCTTGATTGAACCTACCAATAAGATTGATAATTTTCCCAGTGGTGGCGAACCTCTGGCACTCCAGATGTTCATGGACTACAATTCCCATCAGCCCCTGCCAATTGGCTGTGCTGGCAGGGGCTGATGGGAATTGTAGTCCATGAACATCTGGAGTGCCAGAGGTTCGCCACCACAGGTCTACACAAAGACTGTAGTCAGAGACGAGTACCTTTATATAAGGGAGCAGAAGGTGCAGCTGTCACTTTTCCGACTTTAGGTGTTACTGTATTCTCTGGATGATCAACACAGTCCCTAAACTGTCCTCTGACATTCTCTTCTTTTTGAAGTTTCCACTGCTCCCTAACCTGTTCCTTCAGTTTTCCTAGTTTGCCATCATGCTGCTGATGCTTTAATATATTTAGCCTGCGGGCACTGGAAGCGCTGGCAGAGGAAGTTGAAGATTTGGCCAAGCATGGATCTTTCCATTCAGCATCTGAAAATTCGATACTTAGAGACATTTTAGCATACTTGTCTCTGGATTTCTCAGCCTTTTCCTCCTCTGATTTTGTAGGAGTTACAGACTTTAAAAAAGGATGTGACTTCTGCAAGGCATCAATTGCTGATTGGTCATTCAAATATCGAATGACAGTTTCACGTGCAGTAGATGGTCTTTTGGAACCTCTGTTTTGCAAACCTGGCTCATCTTGCTTCAAACACTCCTCCTCCAATTGGCAACAGCTTTTATAAGATGGGGACGACCGTGAATCCCTAGTAAGAGAGGCACACTGCACTATAAAACAAATGTGGAAAGTTGTCTACAACTATTATCCTGCGTCATTAGACACCAAACAAAAGTTATCTTGAGGTTTGTAAAGACAGAACGGCTTTTACTGAGCAAGTATCCAATTTCTAATTGATTTCTCATTTTAGTTGAATTTCTCACAACACAATCTTTACCTTTAAGGTAAACTACAGAATACATGAAGAGCCCAGATTTCTTCTTTAAAGGAATACTTTGCTAGAATATGAACCACTGAAGCTATGAATCTAAACATATAAATGGAAGAACAGGCAAGGAAAGGATACAGAGAAAGTAACCTAAGCTCAAAATTAGGCGCTTACATCATGGACAACATCTAAATACACTTGTTTGTTTAAATACACTATGTTTGTTTCTTTACTGACACAAACTACTATAAAATACAATAATATATTATGAAAGCAAATTACCCTTAATAGTAGAAGGCAATCCAGCTAAAGCTGGTCAAAACTGTAACCATTCAGAAGCTTCCAAAAACAAGTCAGATAGCCATTTTACTTCTATTTTGATATCATAATTTAACTTTTCAAATTTTTGCCACACAGACCTAAAATAAGCGGAGGCCTCATTATATTTAAAATTACTTTTCTTTTTCATGCTGTTGTCCAAAGCAGTAGTACAATCAGTGGAGCTGGGGGATCTCTCCAGCTTTTGGCTAGACAACCTGTGGGCTAAAGCAAAAAATTCAAAAATGTAGATATCTACAATGCTCTTGGGATTCCATTATCACTTAAGCAGAGTAAGCAAAACATTAATCATCCTATGTAGGAAGCAGTCACAGGCTTTCAGCAACAAGCAATTAGAGGGAACCAAGGGACTTGTTTTTTAAATGAAATTTGTAAAAATAGAGGAGTTGCGTGGCATAGTGGTTAAGTGCTTGAACTGCCACTCACACGGTCAGGAGTTTGAGCCCCCTGTGGGTCAGATATCCTGGCAGCTGGCTCATGGTCAACTCAGCCATCCATCCATTCCTTGGTCGATAAATTAGTACCTAGCACATAGCTAGGGGATAAAGAATAGCCAGGGAAAGCAATGGCAAACTACCCCACAAAAACAGCTTGCCTATGAAATCACTGCTTGCAGTGGTACCCCAGGGTCAAACACGACTGGAGGAGTAACTTTACCTTTATTCAGTAATACTAATCTGAACCCACATTTTGGTCAGTATTTTGGAACCCTGGAAGTAGGGTTGCCAACCTCCAGGTGGGAGCTGGACAGCTCCTGCTATTAATCTCCAGGTAATAGAGATAAGTTCACTTGGGAGAAAAAGGTTTTTTTGGAAAGTGGACTCTATGGCATTATACTTTATTGAAGTAACACCCGCTCTATTCTGTATTTTGTTTTATTTTTTTTACTGATGTGCCTAATAAAGGTCAGTTGAAGTTGACTTCATTGAAGTCCCTCCCCAAACTATGCACTTCTTAGGCTCCACCACCCAAATCTCCTGATATTTCCCAATCCAGAGCTGGCAACCCGACAAAGATGATAGTATGACTGTAAATTCCTTTGCCATAGATATCAATATGCCGGACCTTCGTTGTTGTAGAATGCTCCATCTGGGTCCTAGTGCCTACCAATTTGTAAAAGGAATGTATTGATGATAGTCGTTCAATGAACTATCAATGCTCTTGTATCCAAGTACCATGTTCAGAAATGAACAACATAATAGTTTTGACAAAGGCTGCATGTAAAATTGAATTATAATTCTCGTATTCATTTGGGACTATATTCTAAAGTTCAAGCATACAATTTTCTCCACCACTGGACCTCAACTGATCATACTAACATTTTTATCTGAGACAGAGTATAGTTATTTAAAAAAAGAACTTTCCAGAAAAGGTTTCAAATCTCTGAGAGTCAACCCAAAAGTTTGACAGATGCAATACATTTTTATTGCCCTCTTAAGAAGTCATGTAAAGGTGCCAGCTATAAGGGAAGACATCTCATAATTGCGGCCTTGCTACCGAAACAGTCCTAGTGCACTTCCGCTTGTCAAATCTGCATGGGAAGAAGCACATAAAGAATGGAATCTCACAAGATGACTTTGGCAGGTTGATACGATTCCTGAGGCTCTGGTCTGGCTAGAGAGATTGTGGCTCTAGAAGCCAGCTAATGGGCCGCAGCTTTCCACAGTCATTCCATTATAAGCTTTAAGGATGATAAGGGCACTTCCTTGTTCTGTAGGGGGCTTAGATGATCAGTCAGGGAAGCAACTATTTTTCTGTGGTAATGCCAGCTGTCTTGCACTAGACTAAGCTGATTATTAGTCCTATCGTCTCCAGGACACTCTGACTGTACTGCTAATCTGGTGCCAAAATAGGCTGTTGCTATGTCTTGGGAATGCTTCAGAGGTTGGCCATTAAGAGGTACGTCTACATCACTGGTTCCAGGCCTCTGAGCAAAAACACACTGACACAAAAGGTCACGTCCCATGTCAAGTCCCGAACATCAGAAGAAATTATTTTATAACATAATTTTGCAGTGTACTGAAACAAAACTATATCGGGATATGTTACATTTCTGGACACCTTCTGTTTTCCTCCTGGTTATCAACAAACCTTCTATAATGATGAATTTACCTATGTAGCAAATGGGAAAGGAAGGCCTATTGCTAATATATTCTATATTGAGTGGGTGGTATGTGGCTGCAAATACAACAATCACTTTAGTGTCCTTGTGACACTATATTTTGCACCAAGTATATAAATAAATTTTGATTCCACCTAGGTGTTGCAAAATGAATTCATAACACTAACAAGTACAGTGTCTACATAAATTATCCCATTTTAAAATGGGTTTATTTGGCTCACGCCCCATGCAATTCTTCAAGATTTCATTGTCAGCTGGTTCACTCAGCCTTTTGGTACAGCCACACAATCAGCCTTGAATAGAACAACCACAAAATGAGGAATACTATGGTTAAGAGGCATGCACAGCAATCCACCATGCTTGATGAAAGACAATTTCCACCACTGTCAGCAGATCAGAAGTATCTGTATGGCACTCGAGGATACCAAACTGATGCATATAAGAATGTTACAAGACCTTCTCTTTTCTCTTTGGTGGAGACCGATGAGAAGGATGATGATATTTCTAGGCAGCAACTCGGGTGTTGGCATCTCTGTGTCACAGATTGAATTGCTGGTCCAGCTGCAGTGACTCCTCTTCCACAGGGGAGAGGTTACTAGCACTGACACCCTGTCCTCTAGCCTTTTTCTCTTCCCACTCAGAAAGAAAGTATTTTCTGGTCCAATGTCCAGAGCGCTAACTGCCCATAGACCCATTACTGTGGAATGATTCTTGAAGTCTATAAGCTAATTTACACATGATGCAGACTGGGCCTGGGATTGCCAACCAGTTTAACCGTGGATTATTGATTCTCCTCATTTCCTGTATGTGCGGTGTCCAGTTTGGATCAACACCAGGACACATATGGAAAAAGTGCTTCAGGCTGCATGATTTTCTTCACCTGAAATAGTTCAGGCAGTGCTTGTTGGCCAACTGGAAAAACCCACATCATCCCATGGTAAATTTGGGGTTCTCCAACAGGCCAAAGCACCTCCTGGACTATTTCAGGTTGAGAAACTAGAACAGGGAAAGGCTAAAGACCTTCTTACATATGCTGTGGTCCCAATCTGATCAAAGCACACATGAAGGACTAAGGAAACCCCTCAAACCCATGCATGTTACAGAGGCTGTTACAGAGGCTGGGAATCCCAGACACAAGCTGGGCCCCCTAAAATGTGTGAATTGGCCCATTTAATACTGGACATACCTCTTTTACTTATCTTCCTGGTAGTACTGACATAAAGTTTCTTGCCATCCATGATAGAGTCCAATGTAGTTGTACTAGTAGGAGCTACTCTTCTGATTTGTTTACTCTGTGTTCTGGCTGTGACTTGTAGATGTATATTAAAAACAATTAGAAAGAAACAAATATTAAAAACCTGCCTTGTATTCAAAAAGAGACAGATGATAAACTACAGCTTTACAAATTGGATGATTTGTACAGGGGACAGATCAAAAACCTGGAAGCAAAATAAAACAGAGTTGGGCTGAGAACTCTTTAGCCTCCCTAGATCCCAATTTTTACTTGCCTCAGGCCATTAGAATACATATTGCTCATATTTTATATTTCACCTGTCTTGTTTTTCTTGTCTTTTTCTCAGCTCAATTAGAAGTCCTTCAAGAAACATGAACCATCTATTTAACAAAGCCCATGGAATTAACCGTCCAGTAATCTAATACATCCTGTGGAAAGCACTAAATGTTTGAAACACTCCACAATGTTATTTTTATTTACATTGTTATTGTATCCTTCCTCTAAGGAGATTGAGGTAGTGTGCATTGTCCTCTCTTCCATGTTCTCTTTACAGCCCTGAAAACCATGGGAGTTTAAGCTGAACAAGAATGACTGGTCTACAGGGTCATCCAAACAAGCTTCACAGCAGAGTGGGAATTTGAAGCTGGGTGGGTGTCCAACACCCTATCATACATCATATGACTCTGGATCTCATAATTTAATTGTTCAATAAATGTTATTACTCTTTAAGGTACCACTGGACTTCTCTTTTATTTTGCTATCACACATTAACACAGCTGTTTCTGATGAATGCTCATAATTTCAGTAATCTTTACATGAACTCTACAAGGATGGCCAATATTATTATCCCCCACATGATAGTGGAATCTAGACCTCTCCACTCACACTCTTAGTTTCTATACTTCAGTATTGCTAAGCACTGGAAATGTAGTCATACACACACATCACACACACACACACATATATACAGACCCATACATATACACACACCCATATATACACATTTAAATATATGCACATACATACATGTACTCGCACAAAACTCAACAGGGAAGGAGGATTTACTTGGGGTCTTCTTGATGGAATGGAAACATTCAGATGTCAGGAAAAGAGAGAGGAGCAGCCACAGGATGTGGGAAGATCTTCAAGGGGCTGCTCCTACCAGGAACATTCTTGGTCCCCTTCTTCAGTTTTCATTTTTTAGAAAGTAATGGCATTAACCTTTTTATTCATGGAGATGAATGAAAAATATGCAACAGTATTATCTTCTATTATTAACTAAGAGGTTGTTTTTGTTAACTAAGAGGTTGCTTACAGTTGTCAGTGTTCCAGTAAGTGAGAATAAAGTAACTAATCAACATTTGTGACTAACTTTTGCTGAATTGTCTCCTAAATTGTATCCAGAAGGGTCCATTGTTTGTAATGCAATCATGGCAAAACAAGTAGCTATTTGCTGAAATGTTAACAGTAGTACTGAGGTATAATGTGCCTTAATCAATATTATAGATAGGCCTTTGTGACTTATGAAGCCACACAGGAATATCAAGGTGTGTGAAAGCAGTTTGTCAATTGTGATTAAGCATTTGTCCCCAAATGTCTCTCTCCTGGTTGCATAAAGCACATAATGAGTAAGTCAGAAAAGGTCTACTCAGTAGTAAGTCCTATTTTCCCAGGAAAGTATCTTCAGGATTGTGGCCTAGGGGTGTGTTTATCTCAAAGGACATCCCACCTTCTTCAATGAAGCTTCTGAGCCTTAAGAGGAAATCTGAACAATAGCAGAAAGCTACCTGCTGTTCCATTTTTCAAAAGCCTGAATGCCTAACCCAAACAATTTGTTCTTTGTTGTTTGTTTGCGATTGCATTATCACTGAAGGTTTTTTTTAATCCTACAATAAAAGGATCCCCTTTTAACTAAATGAGCACATCACATAAAATAAGTGTTCTTCACTTTTATATCGAAAGGAACGCCTATTAATAGCAATTTCAAAGCAATTTCAAACCTCTGAGGTAATATTTTTAATAACGAACACATTGATTGTTTTTATCTTTCAACTGAGTCAATATTTACTATTGCCACTACCAATAATTACAATTAATGTGATGCTTTTATCCTAAATTCGAATGATTAATCATTATAACAAACGTATTGGGAGGATCATCTGATCTCTAAGCGAATTTTTAACAATGTATTTGTGGGGGTTTTTTCACCATGCATCTCAGCAAGCATTTACTGTAACAAACAGTAATTAAATGTATTATGTTTCTCACCCTAATCTGAGTGGATAATTACAACAAACAGCCTTTATTGAGGTTCTTATCCGAGGCGTGAGCGAAGATTTCGTTTTAATAACAATAAAATCTACCGGTTTCTTTACCCTTGAACTATTATTTCGTCTCCTGCACCCGTTACTTACTTCGAAATATTTTTATTTTTTTTAAAAAAGGAGATTTTTTTCACTCTCTCCACTGGTGCTCCATTCATAGTACGGGAGGTGGGAGCCGGGGGGGGAGGAGCCTGCCGTATTCAGGGGCGGGGCCACGGTGGGCGGAGGCGCAACCGCCGCCCTGGGAGGACCGGAGGTGGGCGAGAGGAGCCGCTCTGTCCCCTGCCCGGAGCTTTGTGGTTAAGATGGCGGGGGCTGAGGGGGCGAGCCCGTGAGGGAGGGCCTGGGCTGGAGCGAGGCGGCGGCGGCGGCGTAGGCGGTGGCCAAAGGAGGCCGGGCAGCCCCGTGGGGAGCCGGGCTTGGCCGGGCGCGGCGGCATGTGAGCGAGAGGAGGCGCCAGGAGGCCGGGGGCGCTGGCGGGGGCCCGGGACGGGAGGAGACTGGGGATGGGCCAGCAGGTGGGCCGCGTTGGAGAGCCGGGCGCCGCCGCCGCCGCGCCCCAACAACCGCCTCAGCAGCAGCAGCAGCAACAGCCGCCTCCTTCCCAACCGAGGGGGCTCCGTGGGAGCGGCAGCACCGCCAGGCCCGCCGGCCGGAGGCGAGAGGTGGCCGCCCCCCCGAGGCGCCGAGAGCGGCTTCAATATCTTCGCCCAGCACGGTAAGCGGGGAGGGGAGCCAGTCAGGCAGGAAGGAGCCCTGCTTGGAGTCAGTGGGTTGTCGCCGGTGTTGGAAGCGAATGGGTGTGGCTGAGGTTGTGATGGAAAGGGGGGGTTCCCTCTTCTCAAGGGGTGCCATTGGGAAAGAGGGAGGGGGAACGGGCACCACCCTATGCTTGCGAGCGGCCCTGCTACGTTCATAGGACCTGTCTGGGTCCACATCTTCATTACAGCAGTCGTGTGAAGGAGATAGATACTTCGTATTTTAAAGCTCGTTTTTCCTTCAAGGAGCTCAGTATGATGTACCTGGTTGTCTCCTCTTTCTTGTTCTCCAACAGCCCTGTGCGGTAGGTTAAAGGATGACTGGCCGAAGACTACTCTAAATTGGTCTGACTGATCACAGTTGGTCTGACTGATCACAGTTCAGTTTTGTCAAAGACTTTCATGGCCGGACTCAATTGGTTGTTGTGGGCTTTTCTGGGCTGAGTGTCCATGGTCTGGTCCTAACGTTTCACCTGCATCTGTGGTTGGCATCTTCAGAGGTGTATCACAGGGAGAAGTGTATTGCACACTGTGTCCAGTGTGTGTCTAGTGTTTCACACTTCTCTTTGTGATGCACCTCTGAAAATGCCAGCCACAGATGCAGCCGAAACGTTAGGAACAAGATCTACCAGACCACAGCTGTACAGCCCAGAAAGCCCACAAAAACCAACAGTTCGGTTTTCTTCATACCTACACTGTGTTGGATTGTGCTTAAAGATGTACAGACTTGTCTTCCTGGATCAGGGCAACATCTGTCAGTGTAGTAGTTCTCCTCTACTTTTCCATCAAAGTGTTTTGTTTTCCCAAACACACTGTGTGAGGCAAGCTGGGCTGAGAGGATGGTTGGCCTGAGATTATTCTTTGAGCTTGCGTGGCCTGAGAGGGTACTTGAACCTAGTCTGACGGTATTAACTGCTATGCCCCATAGGATCTCCCATCTAATCCAACACTGCTTCTAGGCGAGCATACAAGCAAGGTCTGAAAATCACAGGCTTCCTCTCTGACAATTCCAAGCATCTAATGATCACAGATATCCTGTCCCGGGGTTTGGAGTTCCTGTTTTAACTGTTGGGGGTAATAGTGGTCAAACTTAACCTTAAGTCATTCTGAGCTAGTGGGTCTTATTTCGTTACTTTAGATTGTTATTGTAACTCCAACATGCTTCTGGTCACAAATGAGTTCTGGCTCATGAAAATTTCAAAGGACTCTTGAGCTGATTGTTTTTGGCTTGCAACCTATATTTGCTTGCAGTATATAAATATGGCTGCTGATCTAGAATTCTGAGCTAATGTGGTTATTCCTTTGGGAATGCCTTTATCTGTGGCTAGCTTGCTGGTTCTTACACACCAAGTGACCATATTTATAAGCAATCGAATGGGCCTGGATTCTTAAAATGTATGGTTTCCTTGACATTTGAGTATCTCCAAGTATAGACGTCTCATTCTTGTGCTTTATAGTCTCTGGCCCACCCATGCATATGTACACATGTCTCCCTATTGAAGCATGAAGTGGCATTGCTGCTTATCTTCCTTTTATACTTTCCTGGCTCTATTGCTGTCTGTTGGTGTGTCTTGTCCTGGGGAGGGGCCATGGCTCAGGGATAGGGCCTCAGTTTGGCATGAAGAAGACCCCAGGTTCAGTTCCTGGCACCTCCCATTAAAAAGATCAGGCAGTAAGTAGTGTGACAGACCTCACCTTGAGACCTTGGAGAACTGCTGCCACTCTGAGTAGACAATACTGACTTTGATTGACAGATGGTCTGATTCATTAGATCTCTGAGTGCTGCTTTATTGGCATAATAAAGGAATGCTATTGTGGCTGTGTATAAATCTGCATTGTAAGAGCACATCAGGAAGTGCACTTCTTGTCAACTTCCTAATCCAGAGCTCCGTGTTGCCGTTGTTCGTTCCTATTTCTTTTTTGTATTCTTGAGAGGCATCGTGATGCCAGCTTTGTTTGTCTCAAGTTAATGATCTATTGACCTTTACTGACAGGGTGGAGGGCAGAAGCGAATGCTGTGTATGAGAGACAGTGCCATCCCTTGGGAGAGCATCAGCATCTCAAGCTGGGAGACTTTTGGGTAGGTCTGTAAGAAATGCAGTGCTATTTGGCGAAATTCAGAAAGCATCATCATACTCTTCCGTCAGCATTTTTTTAATGATCTCTCGATAGGGCTTTTTATAACATATTGGCAACTTGGCAAAATTGTCTCCCAAAATTGGACGCAGTTAATCTTTCATCGCTGTTGGAAGGCAGACCGCTTTCATTTAAGGTTTTTGTAGAAAGCCCAACTGGACAGCCTTCAGCAGCAGGGGTGGGTGGATGGATGGTCAGCTGATAAGATATACCTGATGAAGATGAGCTGTGTAGTTATTCCTAGGGTGATAATTACTGCTGTAGGCAGAAATGGCAGACTTTGTAGATTGCAGTTGTAGTTCTAAAACCTCCTTACAAGGAACCTATTCCTTGCTGTTTTAAGGAATACCTTATGCTTTGGCCAGACCCAGGACCCTCTGCTGTTCATGCATAAAATGAGAATTCAGCCTGAAACATGCCAAACTTGTGGTTGTGGCTGTTCGTTAGAGGGAAAGGTGAATATTGATGGGAAAGGCTTATGGAGATTTACTCAGTATGACTGATATTTCCATTGAAGAAGCCTTTTATAAACTTCTGAGCAACTCCAGAATTCCATATAATATTGTTTTGAATATTACTGGGTGAGAAGGATGTAGCTAATACTGGATTTGAAAAAAATGTAGATCCACATATTATGAAGGACTTTAATTAGTACTATCTTATGGAATTTACTACTTTTTGCTGTCATGTATGTAAAAAGCATGTCTTCTAAAAATGCCTTTCATCATTGGGGGTCCTCAATATTTACCTAAAGCTCAACCATCCTGAAGGCTGTGAGAAGATAAAAACTTAACATTTAGTTACTCAGTTTGACAACTTAGTCATGTCATCTCTTGTTTAATTTGTTCCTGTAAAGCTAGCTTAAACTGGTTTTGCTGTGCAAGTTCCATTCTTGGGCCTAGACAGAAGGCAGCAGTAGTCAACAATAATATTTCTCCACATCTTGCTGTCTGGATTTCGTGAAAAGGATTTTAAGAGTGTTTTGTTAATCTGGGTTTGTAGGTTGTGCATAATTCTTCTTCAATGAAATCTTCACTTAATAGTGTTTGCCCAGAGCCTATAATGTAATTTGACCAGATAAGACTTCACTCATTCCCTCATTGCTGTCCTTATATTTACTTAGTTTTAACATGTTACACAGAGATATCTAGTGTTGCTGCAATGTATAGGTGAAGATACTATCCTTGATACATCAACCAAGGTTGGGAATCGACTTTATGTGAAGTAAAAGACATCCATAATGTTCTTTGAAGGGGAAATCTGAAAGCTATTCAAGGCTGGAGAAGTCTTAAAACAGCCTGTTAGGGGAGGAGGTCGTTACATGATTCTAAGGTAGCAACTACTTTTCTCTCTTCAGGCCTTGAATTTAACTCACTCCAGATTATTAACACAGTGAAATGGAAATCAAATATAAGGGTTCCAGAATAATCAGGATATCTTCCCTTTTGTTCCTTGTTGGTGACTGAGGTCCCCCTTATCAATTGTATGCTTAGATTAAAAAAAGGGTAAATGTTGCAAAGGGAAGTGAGGATCTGTAGTGAGATGGAATCAGCAAAAATCTTCCTAAAGTTCTTAGAAGTGAAGGTCACTTCCATCAATATAAAATATTATTAGAATTTTAAAACCAGGTATATTTAAAAGGTACAAGGACCGGATCACTACGAACCTGTGGAATTATGTCATATTAGGATGTTTGCATCTGCAGAATAGCATATAACATCACCTCAGGGAAATTCTGACTTTTCTGGAATTGACCATTCAGTGTGATTCATCTTGGCTAATGAAGTTAAAACTTTATTCAGTTGGAAGGGAACCTATAGTAAGGAATACTGTCCATACAGTGGTATTTCATTTAAACAGTTTTAATTGTGCCAGGCAGGAATCCAAGCTTGGAATGCATTTAGAGAACCAAAAAATGACATATTCTGGTAAAAGAATTCATCCCCATGAACTTGCTATGTTAAATAACTTCCCTTATTTTTGCTCCTCCCCTATTGGTGTTCAAACAGCTTCTTTGACTTCAAGTATCTTTTTCCCCTCCTAAGAGGGTTACTTATTTTTAACTGCAGTACATGTAATTCATACACCCACCTTTTCCTTCTAAAATGGAACCTTGTGAAGAGCACTTTATCTTTTCTACTTGATGCAAACAATTGAAGGCAGAAATCTTCCTCATTTCCTGGGCAGACCAGGAAATAGCATAAAACAACTAGAAGGCATAGATAGAACAACTAGAAGTCCCTTTGCATCAGTGGTAACTTGTATAGTGGACTTTCATTCCTCCCCCAAGCCACTGTAGAAAGAGAAATTAGACATGAGGACCAGGACTGTGAATGGATGCATCTGAAATTGATGTGGGGGGGGGGGAGGGGGGAGGAGTTTCTAAAGCAAGGCTTTCTAAAGTTAATGATGTGAGTTAGAGAAAGTACTTCCTACAGGGTACATCTCTATTGACCATGCAGAGGAGGAGGGCAGGACCCAATTTTATACTAAGCTTTGTCAGAAGACTTTTCTTGCCTCCAATTGTTCATACTGCCCATTCCTATTCCCTTCTGAATGTGATCAAGGCTTTGAGGCTTGTGTATATACAGGCTACTAAGCTAAATCGGGTTAATTAGATTCCCTCACTTGGACAAGGTCCATTAATTATAAATTAACACATCCTAGTCTCTGATCTGAGGTTCCCACATCAAGCGCTAATTACTGGTACTCTGGGTGACTTTAGAGCCGTGGTGGCGAACCTATGGGACTCCATATGTTCATGAACTACAATTCCCACCAACTCCAGCCAGTTGGCCATACTGGCAAGGGCTGATGGGAATTGTAGTCCATGAACATCTGGAGTGCCATAGGTTCGCCACCACTGCTTTAGAGATAAGCTCTTTCCCTCCGAAAGAATTTTCACTGATACTGCAATATTTAATATTCGTCATATCTAGTGCATATTCTGTATGGAACTCAAATCAACAAAGTTAAAGTTTCCAGGTAGGTGCCGAACAGTCCTTCTTAGTTTCAGCAAAATTGCTGTATCATGTACTTCCAGAGTATATTCTTGGACCTTATCCTCCCATAAACTGTTAGTAACCCTACATGCTGTTGATAAGGCATTATTGGGATGAAAACACATTACATAACACAATAGAATACTGATAACGTTGACAGGATTAGCTCTCAAATGCAAGTCTGTTTTAAATAGCAAGTGAAGGGAATGTTTTGCTGGACAATCCATCTTGCCAGCTTTTCTTGAAACATAGGTGTCTAGGGTGTGTATATTTCATAGACAACTGTCTGCAAGTACTTGAGTGTATTCTGTACTAAATGGTCTTAAGCTACCCCAGGGGTAGGGAACCTGTGGCTCTCCAGATGATCAGGAACTACAATTCCCATCAGCCTCTGTCAGCATGGCCAACTGGTAGGGGCTGATGGGAATTGTAGTTCCTGAACATCTGGAGAGCCGCAGGTTCCCTACCCCTGAGCTACCCTGTTTCTCCGAAAATAAGACAGTGTCTTATATTAATTTTTGCTCCCAAAGATGCGCTGCGTCTTATTTTCAGGGGATGTCTTATTTTTCCATGAAGAAGAATTCATATTCATTGTTGAACAAAAAAATGAACATTTATTATATACTGTACAATCACAAACCAGTCTGTTGGGGCGGGGCCAGGCGAGGCAGGAAGGGGGAGGGGTTTGGGGTGCACATTCTTCCAAATAAAAACTTTGCTACTGGCACGTCTTACTTTCGGGGGATGCCTTATATTTAGCACATCAGCAAAACCTCTGGTATGTTTTATTTTCAGGGGATGTCTGATTTTCGGAGAAATGGGGTAGTAGCATTTTCACTTGCTGGCTGGTAAATGTCAGCAACAAACTCACATTTTCTGTTAGGGTTTCCCCACATGTGTAATAAAGATTCTTACTCTGAGTTTTGTAGACTGAACACTTGTAGACTACTTTGAAGTTGAAATATGTGGTAATCAATATAAATTAGAGGTTAGTACTTGACTAAAATAAAGGCAGGGAACCTCAATAGAGTCTCTAACGTGGTTCTTTTTGCAGAGGCTACCTTTGGTAATGGGCCTGATGGGGACTAGTATTTTTCAATCTTTGGGCAGAGCAGGAACAATTCCATGTCTCTTTCAAAAAGAGAAATTTAGCAGTGTTTGTTTATATGTGAAGCAAACTTGCTTATGAAGGCCTCCAAATGTGGTAGAGTCAACTGAAATTACCAATTTTACATTAGAATAAGGAGAGGGAGTATGAAACACATGCAGGAAGTGTATATTCTAGCAAGGCTCAAAATATAAGATTTATGGGGGGGCGCTGTCTGAATGGGGTAGATGATGCAGTACTGGTTATAGTGGCAATAGACTGTAGTGACCCTTGCCAATCTATAACACCATGGTTTATTTTATTGGTAAGACACAGTAAAATTTAGCAAGGTAAAAACCCTCAAGAAATTGCTGTTTAAATATTAACATTTGGGCTTCTCTTTTAAAGAAGGTAAAATAACTTTAGATTCATTTTTGAGCTTTGCAGTCTGCAAGTCCTATGCATGCGGACTTGAAAATATGACAGACTAGGGCCCCAGTTGCACATGAACAGGGCTGTATAAATGATGAGAGGTCAGGTTAGTTTTTTCTGTCCTTTAAAATTTGATATGTCGAGAACAGTCTATGCTACAAATCCCTCTAACCTTTATCCTCTTGAAAGAGTGATTGTGTACTTCCCTTTACAAAAAGGAAGAGCAACGAACTGTAAAATAAGCTATTGACACGTCAGAGATCTAAGCCTGCAGTTTGTAAGGCTGCAAGAGCTGGTATAGCAAGGTGCCCAGGAGGCTGAGTTATGATTCAGGAAGTTCCCAGTGGGAGTTCTCAAGTTATGAACCTGCCAGGTGACTTTAGGAGAAGTGCATTCCTTCTAGCCTGAGCTCCACCACTTAATCTATAAAGTTGTGGCCTAGCTCACAATATAGCTGTAAAGACTATAGCGAGCTAATGTATATGAAGTGTTTTGGGCCTCTCAGAGTGTTATCCTCTATGGGAACAGAAAACCTGAGGTTTGCAGGTCCTGTTTTCATTAGGACTAATAAAAGGAAACACTTCTTCACACAACATTTATTTATTTATTTATTTATAATCAATTTTATATACCGCCCCTCCCCCGAAGGGCTCTGGGCGGTGAACATCATAAAACCAAACCATCACATTAAAACCCAGTTAAAACAGCGAATGAAACAAATTTACAGCGGCGTCCAGCATAAAACTTCATACAATATAATAAACCCACCCTGGAAAAAACAAACCCAGAGAGCTGAGGCCCCATAGATTAAGGGCCCAGATGTAAAAAGGGGAAAAGGAGGGCGCACATCAGCGGCCGGCCCCTCCAAACGCCCGGTGGAACAATACGGTCTTGCAGGCCCTGCGGAACTCTCCAAGATCCCGCAGGGCCCGGACAGCTGGTGGTAAAGTGTTCCACCAGGCAGGGGCCAGGGCTGTAAAAGCCCTGGCCCGGGTAGAGGCCAGCCGCATCATCGAGGGGCTGGGGACCACCAGCAAGTTGGCCTCTGCCGAACGCAGAGGGCGTAAAGGGACATATGGGGTGAGACGGTCCCGAAGGTACGAAGGTCCCAGGCCGCGTAAGGCCTTAAAGGTAAGTACCCATACCTTATGAATGATCCGGAACTCAACCGGGAGCCAATGCAAGCGACGTAACACAGGTTGAATGTGTTCTCTAAAGGCACCACCTGTGAGCACACGTGCCGCTGCATGTTGCACCAGTTTCAATTTCCGGATTAGACGTAAGGGAAGGCCCGCATAGAGCGAGTTACAATAGTCTAACCTAGAGGTGACTGTTGCATGGATCACAGTGGCAAGGTCTGCCTGGGAGAGGAAGGGGGCCAACCGCCGGGCCTGTCGAAGATGGAAGAACGCAACCTGGGTTACATGGGCCACCTGGGTCTCCATTGAAAGAGACGAATCCAGGTGGACCCCCAGGCTGCGGACAGAGGAGGCTGGTGCCAATATAGCCCCCTCCCACTCCGGCGGCTGAAAATCCCCCACCTCCCCCCGGCGGCCCAGCCAAAGGATCTCCGTCTTCGATGGATTCAGTTTTAACCTGCTCTCTTGCAACCAACCAGCAACCGCCTCCAAACAATGCTGTAGAGCCGCAGGGGCAGTGACTGCTCCCCCCTCCATCGACAGAATGAGCTGAGTGTCATCAGCGTACTGGTGACAGATCAGCCCAAAGCTCCGCACCAACTGAGCAAGGGGTCGCATATAGATATTAAATAATAGCGGGGAGAGCAATGCCCCCTGAGGCACACCGCAATGAAGCGGGCACCTCTGGGAGGCCTGGTCCCCACACCACACTTGCTGACTCCGGTCCCGAAGGAACGAGACAATCCACTGAAGGACAGTGCCCCGTACCCCGGAAGCGGCCAGGCGGTGGGCCAAAAGATTGTGATCGACCATATAAAACGCTGCGGTGAGATCTAATAATACCAGCAGCGCCGATCCGCCTTGGTCAAGTTGAATGCGGAGCGTGTCTGTGATGGCGACAAGAACAGTCTCTGTCCCATGCCCAGCACGGAAGCCGGACTGGAAGGGATCGAAAGCCTGTGTGTCCTCCAGGAAGCCCTGAAGCTGCTCCAACACCACTCTTTCAATTACCTTCCCCAGAAACGAAAGGTTCGAGACGGGGCGGTAATTGGCCAGATCTCCTGGATCTAACAATTGTCTTTTTAAGAGTGGGCGGACCACTGCCTCCTTCAACCCACCCGGAAAGACTCCTTGCTCAAGGGAGGCATTGATGATCTTCAACAGGTGGGGTCATAACTCCCCCTGGCAGGCTTTAATAAGCCAGGAGGGGCACGGATCCAGAGGACAGGTAGTAGGTCTAACAGCAGCCAGGACCCTGTTGACACTGGCTTCAGAGAGCAGGGAAAACTGGGCCAAACAAGGGCCAGAAGACGGCAAGGGAGCCTCTAGTTCACTAATTGTATTCAACACAGCAGGAAAGTCCTGGCGGAGCGATGCGATTTTATCTGCAAAGAAGCTCATGAATGCCTCACAGCTAATAGCCAATTGAAAATTTGTAGAACCTGCAGGTAATGAGGTCATAGTCCGGATTAAACGAAACAATTGTGCCGGGCGAGAGCTAGCAGATGCGAGAGAAGAGGAGAGGAAAGCTCTCTTCGCCTCTTTCGTCGCCATCTCATAGGCCTTCATAAACGTCCTATAGGATGTTCGCGCAGCTTCGTCACGAGATTTCCTCCACACTCGCTCTAGCCGTCTGAGCTCCCGCTTCATATGACGTAGCTCCTCGGTATACCACGGAGCCAGCCGTGAACGGGGACGCAGAGGACGCCGGGGGGCAACAGTCTCGATGGCATCGGAAAGCCGGGCGTTCCAGTCTTCCACCTGCTCATCGAGTGTGCCGGCAGGTTCAGGGTCCCGCAGAGCATTCAGGAAACCAAGTGGATCCATAAGTCTCCGCGGGCGGACATAAATCAGTCCGTCGCCTAGTCGGGGGAGGCATGGCACGTCTACCCGAACCTTTAGGGCATAATGGTCGGACCATGGCACTCTATCAGTAGAGGATACGACCATATTAATTCCCGACCCGAAGACCAAATCCAGCGTGTGACCAGCCTCGTGAGTGGGGCCAGAACTTACTAAGGAGAGGCCCAGCGTCGCCATGGATGACACCAGGTCTGCAGCTGCTACACATGAGGCGGCATCAACATGGACATTAAAATCCCCCAAGACAATAAGTCTGGGGAACCTCAATGCCCAGTCAGACACCACCTCCAGCAGCCGCAACAGACCGTCCCTCGGTGCGCTAGGCGACCGGTACACCAAGAGGACGGCCAACCTCTCCGTTGCCAACCACTCTAGACCGACACACTCCATACCGGTGATCTCCGGGACCGGGATAGCCCTAAAGGGGATGGAATCTCGGATGAACATTGCCACACCGCCCCCCCGGCCCCATGTTCGGCCCCGGCCCCATGTGATTGGTGTGTGGAATATGCTACCACAGGAGGTGGTGATGGCCACTAACCTGGATAGCTGTAAAAGGGGCTTGGATAGGTTTATGAAGGAGAAGTCAATTTATGGCTACCAATCTTGATCCTCTTTGATCTGAGATTGCAAATGCCTTAACAGACCAGGTGCTCAGGAGCAACAGCCGCAGAAGGCCATTGCTTTCACATCCTGCATGTGAGCTCCCAAAGGCACCTGATGGGCCACTGCGAGGAGCAGAGAGCTGGACTAGATGGACTCTGGTCTGATCCAGCTGGCTTGTTCTTATGTTCTTATGTAGAGGTATGAAAAACTCCTGTGGATTCATGTCTCCCACTGGCAAGCAGTATAATAAAAGCTGACTCAGAGCTAATTGTTGGAACTCTCAAAGCACCTTGAGGGAATATACAATTTATATATATTATTGAACTCACCCCTAGATTATTTTTATACCTGTGATGCACATGCTGTACTAACATCTTTTTTTGTTTGCTGTATCTTTGGCACTTAGTGAAAAACAGGTTTTTTAAAGGCAGGTTAAACAGATAAAGGTAGTCCCCCGTGCAGGCTGTGGGTCATTACTGACCCATGGGGTGACCTCTCCTCCCAATATTCACTAGGCAGACTATGTTTATGGGGTGGTTTACATTGCTGACCTTGGAAGGCTGAGTCAGCCTTGAGCGGCTACCTAAAACAAACTACCATCAGGATTGAACTCAGGTGGTGAGCAAAACTTTTGACTTCAGTGCTGCAGCTTACCATCGTCTGCCATGGGTCTCTAAGGCAGGTTAGACTTCACTGAAATATTAGAAGACCACACTGAAATCTCACCAATATAACTGACTTTAGCCAGTAAAAATGCGACAATCTGATGTACTTAAAAATTATCAGGCTTTCACAAGGCTCCAAGGAAAGGCAATTGCAGGAGTAGTGGCTGTTCCAGGGAGGGGGGCTTTTTAAAGCTTCCTCTGATTCTGCTGGTTACTGGATCTGGGAATGCTGTTCATGGAAATATTAAAGTCTTGTTATTTTCTCTGATGGAGCAGAAGGTAGGTTCCCCCACATGTTGCTACTTACTGTGTCTGGTGATAGTAGCAGTGTTCAGGAAGAAGGTGGCTTGCAGATATCCTCCAGCATTACAAAATTTCACAAAGGTGATTTGTTTGAAAATTTGAGAATTTCATTTAGCCACGTTACATTTAAAGCAGAGGTGGGATGCATCCTATTCGCACCTATTCGGTAGAACCAGTTACTAAAATTTTCTCAGTTCGGAGAACTGGTTATTAATGATTAACTCCACTAAGGACAAGGGAGTAATCTCTGTCCCTGGGTACAACAAATCTCATCAAGTGGGGGATGCGAAATCGCCACCCAGGGCCCCCTGCCCCCCATGTGTGTATGAACTGTATGAAATAATGCAATATGTAGTAATTCCATTTTTTTTTGTTCATTGGTATAAAGGTTGGGAAAGTATTATAGGTAAAGATTTTTCATTTTCTTTTTTCCCCTTTAAATTTATATTGAAAAGAGAGGAGTTTAAACTACTCTTTTAGATTAAGGATTTTGGATCTCTCCCTCTGTTAGTTTTCTTTCAAGTGGAATAGATAAAGTAGTTATAGGAATCTGAAGGGGAAGTAGAAAGTAGTGAGGGAGGGAAATATGGGAAGGAGGGAGGCAATATAGG
This sequence comes from Sphaerodactylus townsendi, assembly GCF_021028975.2. Classification (NCBI taxonomy): domain Eukaryota; kingdom Metazoa; phylum Chordata; class Lepidosauria; order Squamata; family Sphaerodactylidae; genus Sphaerodactylus; species Sphaerodactylus townsendi. Next base: position 1,929,522 of record NC_059440.1, on the reverse strand, counting down.
ATGTTTAAGTTGGGGGGGGTTGAGGGAGATAGACAAATAGATATGTTTGTAATATGTTAACAATTGTAAACAGTTTTTGGTTTCTTTCCTTATGTTATTATTTAAAATCAGTCAATATAATTATATAAAAATACACTACCTTTTGGTATATTGATTTTTTTACTTTAAACAGTCATTATTTGAATCTATAGGCGGGGCAAAGGGGCACTTCACCTGGGGCGCACGTGCCCTGCGTCCTTGCCACAGCCCCGCCCAGGAATTCCCCGCCTCCAAAATGCCTGGCCACACCCCCGTCGTGCCCCACCCATCCCCATTGGCGCTATGCCGCTGTTTGAATCCCACCACCATCGGAACCTGTTACTAAATTTTTTTTATCCCACCACTGATTTAAAGTCTGATCCTTCTCAAGTTTACCAACCATCCCTTGGAAAGTTTGTACTAGTCAGAGGAATGGAAGCAGTCCCCTGATGTCACTACCCTCCTGTCCGTGGAACTGGGATATGAAGATCAGCTTTCTTTCCCAAAGAATGTAAAATAGGACTTGTTGCTGAAAAAGAGTATGGAATAAAACAAGAGTCCAGTGGCACTTTTAGAATCTAACAATTTATTCCCCCATAAGATTTTATGAGTCAGCTCTTACTTAATTGGATGCATTAGGCTGTCACATCTATGTCAGCAGCAGAAAAATGGGAGGAGGGAAAAACATGTTACAAAGAGGTAACATTTACTACTGCTAATCCGATGTGAAGAAAATATTGCACAAGATTTGAGCATGAACATTTGATTTTGACCAGAAAGAATATAGTTGGTTATGCACAAACTTGATTGAAGTTCTTGCCACTGAATAAGTTTGCTGTCACTCTTTATACTCTTCAGATGTATTTTGTCTGCTGTACTTATTTTCCTAGGCCCTTACTTTTGTTCTCAGTTCCTCCAGTTTTTTTTAAATTAAGCTTTATGAAATCTTGCATCAGTGTCCTTTCTTACTGTGGAAAATGTGGCACTTCGCCTTTTGCCTTAATGCCTCAAATAGTTAAGATTGTGCAAACTGTTCTTGAATACCAGACTGTAGGCATAGTTATACATTTTTAAGGATCAGAATGGTAAGCTTAATCTGTTTGGTGAACATGATCTCCAGTCTCATTGTGACATGTGATTCAACAACTTTTTGTTAGTCTTGTTAGTCGATTATCTTACAGCTCCAGAGTATAGGTCTAAAGTCCAGCATGTCAGGTTATGATGTATTTATAGGAGACATTTTGCTAAATGCTTCCTCATAGTTAAATGGGAAGGTAACTACACAAAACCTCACCCATCATTTTCATGCTTATGTTCAAGTGATGTCTCCTTTTTCCATTTATTTCATTATGAAAATGAAATAACAGCAGGTTGTTGCCGTTTGGTTTATATGTCTCATGTTTTACCTTCTAGTAGCAGTCAACCTAGTTACTGCCTTGAGGAACAACTTTCATTCTCCACTTGTTCTTAAATTTGGTTGTCTTTGGTAACTAATCATACAGTATATTAGATCTGTATATTTCTGCTGTCCTGCCATCCTGTAATGATCTCATGGACACCTTGCAAGCATAATGAAAAGCAGTATGTAACAATATTGAAAAATGTTTTAATGAACAAGGAGATTGTCAGCTTAAAACAAGACTCCATTTTAGATGAAGCAACCAGCACATGTTGCTATTTTTAATTAAAGGTGGTCAATGGCCTGGGCCTCGGATCTTTGAAAGGGGCTGGGAGAAGCCTAAATTTTGAGGCAGCCTCTGCTGTTGGTTTCATATAGACAATAAGGAGCATAGGTGATATTAGAGAACCCAGTTAGTGTCTCATGGCATGGTATAGTGGTTAAGAGCAGGTGCACTCTAATCTGGAGAACCAGGTTTGATTTTTCCACTCTGCCACTTGAACTGTGGAGGCTTATCTGGTGAAGCTTGTTCACTCTAGCATATGTCAGCTGGGTGACCTTGGGCTAGTCACAGTTTTTTGGAGCTCTCTCACCCCCACCTACCTCACAGGGTGTTTGTTGTGTGTGTGTGTGTGTGGGGGAAGGTAAAGAAGCTTCTGAGCCCCTTTGAGTCGCCTTACAGGCGAGAAAGGGGGAATATAAATCTAGCTCTTCGTCTACTTCATAGACTGAAGGGGTGCTGTCAGTTTTGATCTGGCCTTTCTTTGAAAGTTCTCACCTCAGTTGGTGAAGCAACAGTTCAACACCACTATTTTTTTTCAAATGTGTTCTCCAGGAAGGAATACAGCCACACAACTCCAACTTGGCCAGATGCAATGACTGATACAAAATACTGATGAGAGTTCCAGAAGAACCCGCAGAAATACAATTGTCCATTTCTTGGCATAGGTTATCTGCAGGGATAGTCAATGCAGTTTTTGATCCAAATGCAGATGGAAACCGATCTAGATATTCAGGATTTTGTTGGAATCTCCGTGGAGGGAAGACACGACGGTGTAGCCTGGGGGTCTCCAACCTTTTAAAGCCTGCAGGCATTGAGGACCCCAGTGTAGCCCATTCTTGTCACTGCTTGGAAGCTAAGCAGGATTAGCTTTTGGATGGTAGGCACTGGCAAAAACACTCTTGTTTCTCACTTTGCTTGAAAGCCCCTTGCTGAGTTTGCCATGAGTCACTTGTGACTTGATGACACTTGTATACTTGTGTAGTTATGGTATCACCTTGTCTAGTAGTGTAATACTGGAGACTAGTTGTCAGGTTCAGTGGAAAGTTTTTTTTCAGCAGTGGCCTTCACCACAGCTTCTCCCAACATATTTGTGTCACTTCTACACAATAATTTAATAAACATTTATTATCTTTCCCAGTAAACCAGCAAGTCTCTTTGATAGCTTTAACCAGCTAGAAAGGGTAGGGGTTGAACATACCAGAAGACAACCTTTTCTGCCCTTATTGTAACGGTTTCTGCTTCTTCATGGCCTCATGCTCTTCAGTAAACCAGGTGATGGCTGCCTCATATTATATCCCACCTTTCCTCTCAGATCAACCAAGGCTTTGAGAGAAATGCCCGCCACTATAGTAGGATCTCCCTCCCCCCAATCTAGTAGCCGTTTGATTGCTGTAGTTTCTGATATGGATCATTTCATCAATTCCCAGTCCCTGCAGAGTTCTGAAGCTCTTTTTCCGTCAATCCAGGTAGCGACAAAGGGTAGGGAGATCCTACTATAACCTATGCCAAGAGCTCACCTTCCCCAGGTTTTCTTCTGATCTAGAACAAAACACCAGGACACATGAAATCCAGGGGTAGAGAAATTTTAAAAGTTTGCAAGAAATTACCTTAGACTTCCGGTGTGTATCTTCTCCGTGAAGTCTGACTTGCCTTCATAGTTGTGCAGTAGTTCACTTAAAACGCAAATATTGTTATGGGCTGTGGAAGCATTTTCTCTTGGATGAATGGCCAGCAAACTGCATTACAAAGCCCTTGAGGTTACTTTTTGGCAGCACTAGGAAACCGCAACACACAGTTTTATTTGTATCAGCAATGTCTGCTTTGGAAATTTCATGGTTTGTGGGTTTTTATACACATATATGAATACCTATTCTGTAGGACAGGCTCCCTACAGATAATTTGTAACACAATAAATAACTATAATGGTAAGGGTGGCTTTTCTAACAGCCAAACCAGCACAGATTAATTCAAACTAGCTTTTGATACTGGTATCTTCCGAAGATGTGGGAAAGATGGAACCCACAGTTTCCTCTCTAAGAATAGAATTGTTTCACTTGGCTTTAGTCAGTCTCACTTGACTTTTAGTGCTGAAACATTATGCCTGGTCCATTCTTTTCAGGATGAGCACACCATTTTAAGAAGGTAATAATAGGAGTGTGGTGTAGTGGTTAAGAGCAGGTGCACTCTAATCTTGAGAACCAGGTTTGATTCCCTGCTCTGCCACTTGAGCTGTGGAGGCTTATCTGGTGAACTAGATTAGCTTGTTCACTCCCAACACATGCCAGCTGGGTGACCTTGGGCTAGTCACAGTTCTTTGGAGCTCTCTCAGCCCCACCTACCTCACAGGGTGTTTGTTTTGAGAGGGAAAGGAGATTGTAAGTCACTTTGAGTCTCCTTATAGGAGAGAAAGGAGGGATATAAATCGTCCTCTCCTCCTCCTCCTCCTCCTCCCTCCTTTTGAAAAGACCTTGTTGCGCAAAATAACCTGATCTGTAATGTATTCTACTCACAACTTGTAACTCATGTTTTCTGATTTTTTTTCTGCTGTGTTAGGGATACCACATCAAGTCATATGTCAGCAGGTGCTGCTAATATTGAACATTGGATGGAAGTTGTAGCTACCCTGTATTAGTAGTCTACCCTCAAGTGTCTACCTGCAAATGGGAAAGCTCAAATTATCTCATTCTTTACATACCATGTAATTCTGTTAATTTCTCTTCCCCTAATGGCAGTACAGGCAGGCGCCTTGTCTCTGTATTTTTAAAGGCTCGGATAGCTGTTTTCTTATGGTACTGGAGTCCACTTTCTTCTTCATACCTCCATACTATAATGCAGTATTGAAGAGTTGGTGAGCTCTTCTTCATTGTAGATTTTCTGAAAAGAGACGTATGTTGGTATGACGTCTTCAAAATGTCCTAGTCCTCATGAGCATTGAAAAACTCTTTATTGATGGTAGGCATTTAACGAAAGATATCTGTCACATTGGACTCTGGATAATTTTCCTTTGTCTTTCTTCTTTAACTGTAGGAAAGGGTTTCTGTAACTTGCTTGCAGCAGTAAAAGTGACTGAAATTACAACTTCTGTTTTTTCATTTGCTGCTTGAGAAACACTGCTTGAGTGTTTTGGCCTGTTGCTGGCTGATATTGGCAGAATAGCATGAGCTTATCCTAGAACAGACAAGGCTATAAGTCCCTTTTGGACTAAATGCCATTTTAGGCATGAACTTCAAGTGTGACTACATCATTGTATATATATTTTTTTCCAATTGTGCTTGTGTAATCTTGAAGCAGGGAATACAACAAAGGCTTGTGTTCATGAATGGCTAGGCTAATTGTTAGAAAGATGATGAAAAGGCTGTTAGATCAGATGTGGAGAGTCTTTTAATAAGGTTTTCTAAGTGATCTGTGCTAAATAATTTTTTTTGCTTTGTTACTGTTATGAACTCAACATTCTCTGAGCTCAGTGTGGCTCTGAATGTGCTTTTGCATGCTGCTTGCGTGTCTTGTGATTCATTAGCTTTCAATAATGTTCTGTTTTGTAAAGTTTTCTTTGTAGCTTTCAGTTTGCTAGTAGAACTTTTGGTGTGAGCAGTGGAGTCTGGTATCACAAACTGGCTTGAGCCTGATCTTTCATGCTGCAGAATCTTGTGCACTGTGAAAGATGTTGAAGTTTGGGAATAGTGTAAGGTATATGTGCTGGGCGGTGGCTGGACCTACTAGACATCTATTCTGGCTCATGGTTTTTTTAAAATTTATTTACATTATAGTCTGCCTTTCTCACTGAGACTCAAGGTGGATTTCATGGAATCAATAGAAGTAAACATTTATTTATTTATTTATTTATTTATTTATGTATTTATTTATTTATTGTTTCAATTTTATATACCGCCCCATCCCCTAAGGCAGTGGTGGCGAACCTATGGCACGGGTGCCAGAGGTAGCATTCAGAGCCCTCTCTGTGGGCACGTGAGCACAGAGTTCGTCATGTGGGGGGGGAAATCACCCCCCACACACACACACACATCTAGGCTGGCCTGGGCCGTTGGACTTGATGTGCATGCACCTCAGCGAGGAGGAGGACTCGGCTGGTGCCTGTGTTCCAGGTGGCTGCTGCCCGGGGGAAGGAGGCAGAGGTGGCAGAGATGCTCGAGAGATGCAGAGCAGCGCATATGGGCCTTGCTGGAGGCTACAGCAGGCTGGCCCCTGCTCAAGGAGGGTTATTCGGGTTAAATTGCCGCATCGGCACTTTGCGATAAATAAGTGAGTTTTGGGTTGCAATTTGGGCACTCGGTCTCAAAAAGGCTCGCCATCACTGCCCTAAGGGCTCTGGGCAGTGTACAATTTAGTACCAAAACCAAATCAAACAATCAACAAACCCCAATAAAAACAAATTACATCTTAGTTAAAACCGTTTAAACATCCAATAACTCTACAGCTTCAGAATCCAATTATCAGTATCAATATCAGTAGCCCAGCTCAGCAGCGGTTGATCTCTAAGGTAATTCCAAGGATGTAATGGAATACAAGGGATTTAATAAGCAGTGTAATACTACTAGGATTACAGAAATCTGAAACAAAGCATTAAACATATTAAACAACAGAGAATGTGATGTTACATAAATGGGAAACAACACAATGAGAGCAGGATGATACAACCAACAGCTAATAAATACTGTATATAGTGGTATAGTCCAGTCCTGTTCGCTTTATAAAAAGCATTTTCCTGAATTATTAAGTCATAATGTGACCCGTTATCTTAAAAGAAATGCTTAAGATATGCTTTCTTGAATCTTTCCATTTTATGTATTTTGTGGAACGACAGAAGCATTCACAGTTCCTTTCGGTTGCTCTTTTACATCCACCAGTCACCAGGCACAGCCTCCGTGTTCTATACTCCCCTTGGTCCCCCTCCCCACTTACTTTGTGGAGGGTCCATTATTTTCATGAGTCAGCTCTGCTGAGGGCTCAGGGCACCATATTTATTATTTGTATTATTTTATGGAGTTTCAATGTATTTTAACCAATGTATTTTAACCAATGTATTTTAAATGTTTATTTGACATGTTACCTGCTCCATGTTAGTTTCCCTGAGCCCAGCCTCTGCTGAGGAGGGCTGGGGG
>NC_059440.1:1902675-1922606 GCF_021028975.2 Sphaerodactylus townsendi | reverse complement strand
ATGGGAATTGTAGTCCATAACATCTGCAGTGCCAAAGGTTCGCCACCATGGGCCTAAGTCCATCAAACTATTTTCTCCACATTTCTCTCCTCTATCCTGTCGGCTATTAGAAATTGCTCAGGGCCTTCCTGGAGCTGAAAGGAAGAGCCATTCTGAGCCCCACGACATGTGTTGGATCATGAGAGCATGTCCGGACTCAAGACACTTCCGCACCTGCAGAACGATGCGCTTTCAATCCGATTTCAGTGCTCTTTGCAGCGGTGCGGAAGAGCAAAATCCACTTGAAAACAGTTGTGAAAGCGGATCGAAAACGCATTATTCTGGGTGTGAGGAAGGGGTCTCAGTCAGACATAAGTTGTGGGGAAATCATCATGCACAGAACTTGATCGGCAGGCGCTGTGAGAGGGGAGAAAGGACCTTCAGTTCCGATCCCACCCCACTTCCGCCAGCGGAAAGGGCAATAAGCCAATAATGGTGAACATTGTGTAGGGATGCCCTTGGAAACCTTCACAAAACAGACCCATCTGAGCAATGGAGCCTCTGACCCACTCTAGGGACAAATTAAATAAAAGCTAAAATGCTCCAGAGTATGTCACCCTAGAGCCGTGGTGGCGAACCTACGGCACTTCAGATGTTCATGGACTACAATTCCCATCAGCCCCTGCCAGCATGACCAATTGGTGCTGATGGGAATTGTTGTCCATGAACATCTGGAGTGCCATAGGTTGACCACCACTGCCCTCGAGGGCATGCGCTGGGCTTTGTGGATATGTCAACCCCAACGAAGGACTTTAGCCTCTCTTGTAGATTATTGTTTTGTTTCTAGCTGTCTATGTAAAGGATAGCTCTGGTCTTGCTCCGGCTTACATGGAGGTCACCCCCGTCCAAAGAGAAGAGGGTTGTTGGTCTTTCATCACAATTTGAGCCCCACTCAGAGGTCTGGGACATTGTGATGTGTTGGTGTAGGCAGAGGTGGGATCCAGCAGGTTCTCACCAGTTCCCGAGAGTAGGTTACTAATTATTTGTGTGTGCCGAGAGGGGGTTACTGATTGGTGATTTTGCCACGTGATTTTGGCCTTAGTTACGCCCCTCCTCTCAGCAGTAGCGCGCAGAACTGGAAGCAGTCTAGCAGGAGGTGCACCGGCGTGCGTGGCAGCCTGCGCCTGCGTGCATTCATTTCCCACCTAAGGACCGGCGCAGCAGCTGCGTCCTTGCCACAGCCCCACCCAGCAATGCCCCGCCCCAGAATGCCTGGCCACGCCCCCGTCATGCCCCGCCCGGCCCCATTGACGCTACGCCACAGTTTGAATCCCACCACCATGGGAACCTGTTACTAAAATTTTTGGATCCCACCACTGGGTGTAGTAATCATGCGGATCCCAGCAGGCTGCCTTCTGAATCTGACAGAGGTGGATTTTGTCAATTTGAAGATGTTTCACATGCTGCTCTAGTGTTTTCAGGAAGGCTGATGTGAACCCCTAGCGTTATATCTGGGGCACAAATGGAAATAGAAAGGTGGGGTGGGGAGGTTGCTCTTCGGAGACCAACTGTTGCTGTACTGAAGAGGGATGGGGAGGGGTCGGACCTTCTGCAAGAGACGGGCTTCAAGGGGTGACTCCCACCCAGCTCTGCTTCAGTGCCAGATTAGTGGCTGACTGGTGGTGCCGTGTCTCCTGTTCTCCCACCGAGTCCCACTCCACGTCTCTCCTACTATGACCAGAGGTGGGATCCAGCAGGTTCTCACCAGTTCCCGAGAGTGGGTTACTAATTATTTGCGTGTGCCGAGAGGGGGTTACTAATTGGGTCCCCTTTTCCGTTAGAAATCCCATTCGGTCCAAAAATCATAAAGTCCTGTTGTTTCCTATGTGGCTGGTTAGCGAAGGTAGAAAACGGGATCATTCTCCCTGTTGGGCTGTTTTAAAAACATGTTTTAGAAATAGGGTAAAGTTCCTTGTTTAAGGAAAGTCTCCTTCTTTTGATTTCTAGAAACAAAATGAAGTATTTGAAAGTATTAAGTATTTGACAGGCAGTCATTTAGAGGAGAAGTAGTTGTTTCTGTTGGCAGTAGACGATAGGACTTGCTAGAATGAGTTTAAATTGTGGACAGAAAGATACCAGCTGGAAATTAGGAACTTTTTTGTTTACAGTAAGAGTTTTTTACAGTAACAGAGACATTATTAATGCCCCGCACCTGGAATGCCCAGCCACGCCCCCGTCGTGCCCCGCCCAGCCCCATTGGCGCTACGCCACTGTTTGAATCCCACCACCATGGGAACCTGTTACTAAAATGTTTGGATCCCACCACTGACGATGACCTACCACGTCTCCCTCTTGAACAAGGCTACTGATGCACATTGTCCAGTTTTGCTCCCACAAGACCTGACCCCCCTTCTGTCTGTCTCCTCTCTGCAGGGGGACAGTGGCAGCCCCCTCATGTGCAAGGACGAAGACTCTCCGCCATTTTGGGTTATTGGGCTCACCAGCTGGGGGCAGGGCTGTGCCAAGCCACGCAAGCCTGGGGTCTATACTTCGACACAGTACTTCTACAGCTGGATAAAGCAGTGGGCCGGACCCCTCCCACAGCCTCCGCCTACACCGCGGCCCCCACCTGCGCCTGCGCCTCGGCCTCAGCCGCGACCAGTTCAGTCACATTTAACGACAGAATATGTAACAACCGAGACAACACCTCATCCCATTTCCTGGTTACACTTTCTTCTACACACTACCACTGAGATCAGTTCCAGCACACAAGGTCCCACCCAGGCAGAGGGAACCACTACCCCCGAATCCGAAGCCCCCACCCAGACCACAGAAAGCACCACCCCCAAACCTGAAGTTGTCATCCAGATCACAGAAAGCACCACCCTGAAAACTGAAGCCCCCACCCAGACCACAGAAATAACCACCCTGAAAACTGAAACCCCCACCCAGACCACAGAAAGCACCACCCTGAAAACTGAAGCCCCCACCCAGACCACAGAAATAACCACCCTGAAAACTGAAACCCCCACCCAAACCACAGAAAGCACCACCCTGAAAACTGAAGCCCCCACCCAGACCACAGAAATAACCACCCTGAAAACTGAAGCCCCCACCCAGACCACAGAAATAACCACCCTCCAAACTGAAGCCCCCACCCAGACCACAGAAATAACCACCCTGAAAACTGAAGCCCCCACCCAGACCACAGAAAGCACCACCCTCCAAACTGAAGCCCCCACCCAGACCACAGAAATAACCACCCTCCAAGGCCTGAAAGCCCCACCCAGACCTATGAAGTAACCACCCCCTCCAAACTGAAGCCCCCACCTGTAGACCACAGAAGTAAACTACGCCCTGAAAACTGAAGCCCCCACCCACAGGAGCCTACAGGCTAACCACCCTGAAAACTGAAACCCCCACCCAGACCACAGAAGTAACCACCCTCCAAACTGAAGCCCCCACCCAGACCACAGAAGTAACCACCCTCCAAACTGAAGCCCCCACCCAGACCACAGAAATAACCACCCTCCAAACTGAAGCCACTACCCACACAGAAAGCACCATCCTTAAAACTGAAGCCCCCACCCACACTGCAGAAAGCACCACCCTCCAAACTGAACCCCCCATCCAGACTACAGAAGCTAGCACTCCCGAAACTGAAGCCCCCACCCCGACGGAGGGAAGCACCAGCTCAGAAGCAGAAGTTCCCATACAAACCGAGACAGAGGAGAGCACCACTCCTCAACCCAAAGGCCCTCCGCAAAGTGAGATGGGAGGCCAGCAGTCCAAGCCCGCGCCCACAGCCGAGGGCAATGTTGAGCCTGTGTGCTCACCAGAACCCCCATCGAAGCACGAGGGACCCCCACAGACCACTCAGCCACCTGTGTCTGAACCTGAACCCGTGACCGAACCCACATCCACATCCACAAGCCCACCCAAACACAACCCGACGACCACGCCCAAGCCGAAGGGTCAACCAAAACCTTCGTGCCATCAAACATCTGAGCTCCTGACCCCACCAGCACCCGAGGGCAGCCACCAGCCACTGCCCGAGCCCCAGACCCTCGGCAAACAGCCGGCTCCTCTGCTTTCTAACGACACGGTGACGACCTTCTTTAAGATGCTTCAAAAGCTGCTGCAGGCCACCAGGAAGGACAAGGGCCAGGAGGGGCCGAAGCTGACCGAGGAGGAACTCCTGGCCAAGGAAAATGGGCTGTCTCTCTTGGGCTTCGAGCATCCTCCGGCCACCAGCCTGCCTGTGGAGCAGGGCAGCCCTTGCCCAGGGAAGGGACACTCAGACCTGCCTCCGGCCGCAAGGTGCCCTGGGGGTGCCGACAGGACCTAGCAGTGGGAATCTGCGGCAGCTTTTATAGACGACAGAAATAAATTTATGTTTGTTACACTGGCGGGTCACCCGTTTCATCACATCCTGCTCTTTCGAGGCCTGCTTTAGAAGAGGAGTTTGGATTTGTATCCCCTCTTTCTCTCCTGTAAGGTGACTCAAGGTGGCTTACAATCTCCTTTCCCTCCCCCCCCCGCCCACAACAAACACCCTGTGAGGTGGGTGGGGCTGAGAGAGCTCCGAGAAGCTGTGACTAGCCCAAGGTCACCCAGCTGGCAGGTGTTGGGAGTGCACAAGCTAATCTGGTTCACCAGATCAGCCTCCTCAGCTCAAGTGGCAAAGCGGGGAATCAAACCCGGTTTTCCAGATTAGAGTGCACCTGCTCTTGACCTCTATGCCACTGCTGCTCTCACCCCCCCCCTTCCCCAGTGGTCTTTGGCATTCCTTTCCCCACATTTGCTTCTTGGTTCTCCCATTCTGGCCATGTAAGACCTGCACTGATAGAAAGACACAATGGCGGCATGCAAACAGGAGGATGAAAACCTTCTGAACAGGGCGTGCGCTTTTCCTGGACCACAGAAGAGCCCTGTCCAAGACTGTGAGTTCCAGACAGCAGGTGGGAGGCAAAGACCCAGAGCGGAGCAGCTCACCTGAAGCCGCCAGTGAGTTCAAGACTTCACAGGATGTGCCGGTCTTACGGCTCCCTGCTTGGCCCCTCCTTCACCCTGTCATTGGGTGCTCTGTCACTAGCAGAGGTGGGGACGGGTGGAGCGGTAGTCCTACCCAAATCGCCTGATTCGGCTCCTGAATTCTGAAAGGGAGATTCTGCCGGAAATTGTGCAACGCAGAGGCGTAGTTGCAAGGGGCCCTGTGGGGGCGTTCCGGAGTTGGACGGGGGCGTTCTCGGGTGGGACGGGGGGTGGAGGATACACCAGCGCACCGGGTGCTTTCCCCCCTTGCTACACCTCTGAGGCAACCTTGGGTTCTTTCCATGCTGGTAAACCAAAAAATATCACAAATCGTGACTCCGTTACAACTGGATGTCCCGATGTGAAAGATATGGAGTTGTGCAGACATGTACTGCTGGATATGAATTTCAACAGAGAGAAATGTAAGATTCAGAAGCAGGCCTTTATTGGCATAGACAACAGTACAACAGTAATAAAAAACGGATTAAAAAGCACATACAATACAGGTCGAAGGAAATCTACTGGTGTTTAGTAATTTCCAGGAGAAAGTCTGCCACTATCATCCAGAGAGAAGGATCAGGGTTGTCCAACAAGTAGTGTAATCTAATTAAATCGGGGAGATGGGGTAAATGTAAAGGAGTAAGATTCACATATTTGGATCTGATTTCCTTGGATCTGAGACAGTGTAGTAATTGGTGGGCCAGAGATTCAACTGAGCCATCGTTACATGGGCACAATCTTTTAGCCTTTTCTTGCTTATTAAATCTGCCATGTAACAAGGCAGAAGGCATAACATTAAACCCGGCGAGCATTATGGCTCTCCTTTGAACAGGGTTTATTAAGCAATACAGGTATTGTGCCAAGTGGCCCCGTTCAAATGGGAGAGAAAAATACAGGGGGGAGCACGTTTTCTTGGCTGCGGTGATTAGGGTAGAGAACTCTCTACCCAATAGTTGACCTTTTAATTTCCTATAAGCTTCTGAATAGGACAAAGGGCAAAGTGAATCCACTGACAGTCCAATGGAGGCCATTTTTTCTTCAATTATGTAAGATTCTACACTTAGGCAGAAAAAATGAAATGCACAGATATACCCTTTCCCCGAAAATAAGACAGTGTCTTATATTAATTTTTGCTCCCAAAGATGCGCCATGTCTTATTTTCAGGGGATGTCTTATTTTCCGCTCCACAGCTGCATGCTCTGGTCAACGGGCATGCTTCCAAATAAAAACTTTGCTATGTCTTACTTTCGGGGGATGCTTTATATTTAGCACGTTAGCAAAACCTCTACTATGTCTTATTTTCAGGGGATGTCTTATTTTCAGGGAAACAGGGTAGGATGGGTGACACCTGGCTTGACAGCACTACATGCGAAAGGGACCTGGGAGTCTTAGTAGACCACAGACTGAACATGAGTCAGCAGCGTGATGCAGCAGCCAAGAAAGCCAATGCAATTCTGGGATGCATCAATAAGAGTATAGTGTCTAGATCAAGGGAAGAAATTCTACCTCTCTACTCTGCATTGAGTCAGACTTCACCTAGAGTACTGTGTTCAGTTCTGGGCACTACAATTTAAGAAGGATATTGACAAGCTGGAATGTGTCCGGAGGAGGGCAACCAAAATGGTGAAAGGTCTGGCGTCCATGCCCTACAAAGAGAGGCTTAGGGAGCTGGGGATGTTTAGTCTAGAGAAGCAAAGATTATGTTTAAATATTTGAAGGGATGCCATGTTGAGGAGAACATAAGAACAAGCCAGCTGGATCAGACCAGAGTCCATCTAGTCCAGCACTCTGCTACTCGCAGTGGCCCCCCAGGTGCCTTTGGGAGCTCACGTGCAGGATGTGAAAGCAAGGGCCTTCTGCGGCTGCTGCTGCTCCCGAGCACCAGATCTGCGAGGAGGGAGCAAGTTTGTTTTCTGCTACCTCAGAGACTAGGACACGGGGTAACGGATATAAGGTGCAGGAAAAGAGATTCCACCTAAACATTAGCAAGAAGTTCCTGACCGTCAGGGCTGTTCAACAGTGGAATTCACTGCCTCGGAGAGTGGTGGAGTCTCCTCCTTTGGAGGTTTTTAAACAGAGGCTGGATGATCATATGTCGGGAGTGTTTTGATTGTGTGTTCCTGAATGGCAGGAGAGTGGACTTGATGGTCCTTGTGGTCTCTTCCAACTCTATGATTCTATGTGTGTGTGTGTTACCCAACAGCAAATGGTAAAGAATTGTTTGAGGGTAAATTGGTATCCATTTTAAATTACAGAAGGGTTTCTGTACATTCTTGAAAACATCGGAGTTGGGTTTGCGTCCCTGTCCAGCCTCATGACAATAGTTTCAGAGCGCAGAGCTCTGGACAGATTTGTGGATGAGAAGTCGATCTCTGGCTACCAACCTTGATCCTCCTTGGTCTGAGATTTCAAATGCCTTAGCAGACCAGGTGCTTCGGGAGCAGCAGCAGCAGCAGCAGCAGCAGGCCATTGCTTTCACCTCCTGCATGTGAGCTCCCAAAGGCACCTGGTGGGCCACTGCGAGTAGCAGAATGCTGGACTAGGTGGACTCTGGTCTGATCCAGCAGGCTCGTTCTTATGTTCTTACGACCTTGGGCCAGTCCCAGTTCTCTCCAAAGTTTCTCTCAGCCCCACCTGCCACACAGGATGCCTGTTTAGAAGAAGAAGAGGAGGAGGAGTTTGGATTTATATCTGTAAGGAATTCCAACGAAGCAGAAATAAAAGGCTTTTGGTTGAAAGACCGTTTATTCAGACATCTTAGAAAGCTCACACACACGACATGACAGGAATGGGAACTCCCGCTTAAACTACAGGTTATAACATCCCCTGTCCCATCCCCCTCCCGGTGTCTCCAGTCCCATTCTCATGGGAACGGAATTCTCATCTTGCTCTATGAGATAAGCCCCTAACAGTGTGGTTGCTGTGGATTCTGGCCCGTCGCCCGTGCCAAGGAATTCAGTCAAGGCCAAACGGCTGTGAAGAGAATCAGCACCACTGAGATCTTTACATTCTGCCTCTCCTAAGAAAAAACCCTTCCCCCCCGGTTTCAGTGGAAAGGCACGATGAAAAGCAGAAATAAGGGAGGGGGCATCGATATTTTCCGAATGCACCCATTGATTATGACCCGGAGGAATATCCCACCCAAGAAACCAAATATTGCAAACGATTGCGATATAAAATGAGAGTCCAGAATAGAGTCAATTTCTTTATAGTGCTTTGTGGGCCATCAATTATAGTCGGGCGTAGGGGTATCTCCGGAGGGTTAGGTACCAGGCATCGGAAACGGGAGGCCTCCCTTTGAGCAAACTGGAAGATGAAAGACGGAAAGATGGATATTACTTAAGGAATTAGGCAGTTCTAAACGAGCAGTAACATCATTGATCACTTTTGTAATCCTAAAAGGTTACACCAATGAATTTGCTTTGCCCAGTTTTGAATATTTGTGAACGCTCTCTAAGATTTTTAGTAGACAAATAGAACCCAAGCCCCCACACGTAAAGGGAAATCAGAACGATGTTTATCCGCCTGAAGAACTTTTGTGAGAGTCCTTGGCTTTGCTGCAGTGCAGTCTGGACCGCCTTCCACCCCTCAGCCAGGGATGAAATCCACTGCTTGAACTCTCTGGAGGATGTAGCGCCTCTGTGGGCAGTTGGGGCAGTGGTGGGAAAGAACGCCCAGAAACAATTTCAAAGGGTCTTCTGTGTGCTACTATGAATGGCATTGTTGTAAGCAGTACTCTGGTAAAATGGGATTAAATCGCACTCCAATTGTCTTGATGATAAGTTAGTGTAACAACGTAGGAAAGTACTGCTCTAGCTGTTCTTGTTCGTCCTCTACTCTGATTCACCATCACTTTGAAGGCGTGCAGTAGGGGGCGGCAACCGCCGGGGTGAAGTTCCTCTAACAAGTCCAGGAAAGCCTTCCAAAATTTGGAGATGAATTGGGGCTCCACATGATTGCGGACACCACCTTGGAGGGGCCGGAGTGTAGAGTGATGATAGATGTGTTGGATAAACAGTCTGTTACCAATTTAGGAGCCGAAGGGAATGGTGGTGCAGGGGATGAAATGTGCTTGTTTGGAGAACAGGTCCACCACCACCCATAAAACTGTGTTTCCCTGGCTTTCCGGCAAACTGCATTAATAAAAATCCATCGGAAATAACCTCCCAGGGCCGGGAGGGGCAACAGGAGAGGTTTTTAAAAGTCCATGGGGTTTTCCCGGAATGGATTTGGCCTCCGTGCAGACCGCACACCCCTTGATATAAGCCTCAATGTCTTTGGCGCATGGCGCGCCACCAGAACTGGCGACGGGCTCAGATGTAGCTAGTTTTGAGGGAAGCCAAAATGTCCAGCCGACTGCGGGCATCATGGCAAGCTTCGAGAACCTGCCTGCTTAAGGGGGGGAGGCACGATACCAACACCCCCCCCGTTTCAAACGCATTTCATCTTCCAAGCGTGAGCTGGGAGTTCTCCCTCCTCCGCTGGAAGTTCGCGGAGCCCCGCCTCCTCTAGTTCCCGCAGGAAGGGGGAGACGATAGCCGGAACGGGCGAAGGGGGAGGAGAAGCGGAGGTCTGTGACCGAGTGACAGCCAAACCCAGCTGGGAGGGGGAGAGCACGGTGCGTGGGATATCTCGTAAGGAAGAATCACCCCCCTCCCCGGGGAGACGAGACAGCGCATCAGCCAGAAGGGTCCTTCTGTTAGCACTGAAAGTATAATTGCATTTAATCACATTTAGTCATATTTAGTGGCATTTATTACTCACTTATATTCAATAATTATGATATGCTTATTCCTATGTTATACTAGCTATTTTGAGTTGCTCATTGTGGGAAGGCCTTTAGCTCCCAACAGGCTGAGCTGGATGGCGGAGAGCTGGAGTGCAACATGGATGTCTACACTTTCTGCTGATTCGGCAGTGACTCTAAAGGCAGAGGGTAAAACATAGCCTAAAAGAAGCCCCCCTAACACATAACAAAAGGAGGCCTTTTTGAGGGTACACTACAGCCAAAGCGTTCAGCAATAAATCCTCCTGACTGAACCAAGGTCGGAGAAAGGGAACTAAGTTAAAGGGGACACGTATTGTTAGTTAGGAATACACTTGCCTCTCTCAGTGCATTCCTCCTGTCAGATTCTGTGTTTTGCCATCCATCTAAGCGGGTGAAGGCAGGGGCACTGAGATGGTGCCGAGGATCGAGAAGCTTCGGGAGAAAGTTGTTTTAATAAAGTGGAAAATTGTTTAAGGATTGTCCTGTAATTGACCCTGAGGTGTCAAGAATTCTGTGATGTATAGGAATTTAATGACTTAGCATGTGATACTTTTCTATAAAAGGGACGGTCTCCAAAGCCGAAGTTGAGTCTTTCCTCCCAGGCTGCTATTGCAACCTGTTCCTCTCTAATAAACTTACTAACTTCTTGAAATCATTTTCTTTGTCTGTCTCTTTTTCTCTAATCTGAATTGGGTAACTTATCCTGTTCCCTCTAGCGGGGTAACACTTCTTTACCGAAGACAGGAGGACATCTTGCCGCTGGGCGATTCTCAACACTTTCAATAGGGAGGCAGGATCATTTTTCTTAATCTTCCTGCTGGGAGTCATTCCTCTTCAATTTGATACCTCCAACACAGCATGCGATGAACTGAGCTTATAAAACGAGATGACGCTTCACAGGGAAACAGTAGACGACAGTATGAGGAAGATAACTCAGTACGCTCCACCATAAACAAGGTAGTGTAGAAATAGACTGTTATGTACACAGTGTAACTCATATGCAGGCAGAACAATAACAGACGAGGCCTAGTGAGGGTCAAGATGTTCTGTCTTCAGCGGAGAAGGCCCCTTGACAGTGAGTATCCAATGGGACCGTTCTCCACTGAGACAGGAGAACATCTTGAAGGCGGGACCTTCTAGAGAAGTGTCCCAGAAAACCTGGGTGAGTCACAGGTCAATTCTCCACTTAGAACATAAGAACATAAGAACATAAGAACAAGCCAGCTGGATCAGACCAAAGTCCATCTAGTCCAGCTCTCTGCTACTCGCAGTGGCCCACCAGGTGCCTTTGGGAGCTCACATGTAGGATGTGAACGCATAGCTTGGCCTTCTCTTGGCTGTTGCTCCCCGATCTACCCTGGTCTGTTGGAAAGGCATTTCCGCAATCCTCTCAGATCAAAGAGGATCAAGATTGGTAGCCATAAAATCGACGCTTCTCCTCCCACATAAATCTGTCCAAAGCCCCTTTTAAAGAGCTAATCCAGGTTAGTGGCCATCTACCACCTCCTGTGGCAGCATATTCCAAACACCAATCACACGTTGCGTGAAGAAGTGTTTCCTTTTATTAGTCCTAATTCTTCCCCAGCATTTTCAATGAATGCCCCCTGGTTCTAGTATTGTGAGAAAGAGAGAAAAATTTCTCTCTGTCAACATTTTCTACCCCATGCATAATTTTATAGACTTCAATCACATCCCCCCTTAGCCGCCTCCTCTCCAAACTAAAGAGTCCCAAACGCTGCAGCCTCTCCTCACAAGGAAGGTGCTCCAGTCCCTCAATCATCCTTGTTGCCCTTCTCTGCACTTTTTCTATCTCCTCAATATCCTTTTTGAGATGCGGCGACCAGAACTGGACACAGTACTCCAAGTGCGGTCGCACCACTGCTTTATATAAGGGCATGACAATCTTTGCAGTTTTATTATCAATTCCTTTCCTAATGATCCCCAGCATAGAGTTTGCCTTTTTCACTTCAAAAATGAAAGTCGATACAAACCGGTTTGGTAAGATTCGGACCCTTTTGAACAGTTTCATGGCCCCCACTGCAGTTTCTACCCCTTGTTCCCAGAAACGCAGCAGCCATGTAGGAGTCCCCACTGTTGGCGGATCGAACGCGCAATCCGCTCAGGGGCTTTCCTGATTGGCTGCTGCATTGTGCTGGGGCGGGAATTTTTTTAACTTTCAAACTGATGGATCGACGTCTGCACGAGCATGTGCAGAACGACTCTACGCAGAGACGAAGAAACAGGCGTTTAAAGCAAAGCCCTGTTTCCACGTACTTGGATCCACGTGGCTACGACGTGTAGCACTGCTTTGTATTGCCTTCTACTCAGTCAATCAGTTTAAACCAGCCTCACGTTGCTTTGTATCCACGCGGATCTCCGGTCCACAAAATAAAAACAATTTTTTTACGTCCTGCGTCCTGATTGGATGGGAGGCTCCACGTCAAGGGTGGGTAGTTCGAATCTGGATTCACCCCCCACCTTCCCCACTGCTCCAGATTGCCCACACGTTTTTCAAAAAGGTCTACTTTCTTCCAGGTTCCAAAATAACACGTGCTGGGGAGGGGGGGGGGGCAGCCGTGCCAGAAGTGGGATGAATGCGCGTTCGGCGCTGGTGAAGTGGGGAGTTCTGCAGGAAGCCTGGGCGTTTGGAGTGGCGAGCACGCATCTAATCGTGAGTGGGGAATCGACCACAGTCTATTGCTCCAGAATTTGTAGCAGTGCCTCCCAACCAAAGGCTGCATCAGAGGAGGAGTAAGTGGCCAACTTATAATATTTCATGAGTGTGGAAATAGAGGATTGTGTGGCGGCCCTGCAAATCTCCTCCACAGAGGCCCTGCTGTGAAGAGCTGCATTTAAGAACATAAGAACTAGCCTGCTGGATCAGACCAGAGTCCATCTAGCCCAGCTCTCTGCTACTCGCAGTGGCCCCCCAGGTGCCTTTGGGAGCTCACATGCAGGAGGTGAAAGCAAGGGCCTTAAGAACATAAGCAAGAGCCTGCTGGATCAGACCAGAGTCCATCTAGTCCAGCTCTCTGCTACTCGCAGTGGCCCACCAGGTGCCTTTGGGAGCTCACAGGCAGGATGTGAAAGCAATGGCTTTCTGCTGCTGCTGCTCCCGAGCACCTGGTCTGCTAAGGCATTTGCAATCTCAGATCAAAGAGGATCAAGATTGGTAGCCATAAATCGACTTCTCCTCCATAGATCTGTCCAAGCCCCTTTTAAAGCTATCCAGGTGAGTGGCCATCACCACCTCCCGTGGCAGCATATTCCAAACACCAATCACACGTTGCGTGAAGAAGTGTTTCCTTTGATTAGTCCTAATTCTTCCCCCTAGCATTTTCAATGGATGCCCCCTGGTTCTAGTATTGTGAGAAAGAGAGAAAAATTTCTCTCTGTCGACATTTTCTACCCCATGCATAATTTTATAGACTTCAATCCTATCCCCCCTCAGACGTCTCCTCTCCAAACTAAAGAGCCCCAAACGCTGCAGCCTCTCCTCATAAGGAAGATGCTCCAGTCCCTCAATCATCCTCGTTGCCCTTCTCTGCACTTTTTCTATCTCTTCGATATCCTTTTTGAGATGCGGCGACCAGAACTGGACACAGGACTCCAAGTGGTGGTACTTGATATGGAGTGAGCCGAGAAGCCAGTAGGGACTTGTAATCTTTGAGCTTTATCTGCCTCGAAGATACCTGCCTTCAGTGTTGACCTAATAGACATCCCCCCTCCCTTCTTTGGAGGACTGAGAAAAATAAAGAGGGACTGTGATTTCTGGATGTCTTCCGTTCGATGAGTGTACACCTCGAGCACCCTCTTCACTTATGCCATAGTTTCTCCTTCTGGTGCACTAGGTGAGGACAGAACTAAGGTAAGAACATAAGGAAGAGCCTGCTGGATCAGACCAGAGTCCATCTAGTCCAGCTCTCTGCTACTCGCAGTGGCCCACCAGGTGCCTTTGGGAGCTCACCTGCAGGAGGTGAAAGCAATGGCCTTCTGCTGCTGCTGCTCCCGAGCACCTGGTCTGCTAAGGCATTTGCAACCTCAGATCAAGGAGTAAGGGAAATTTCTTGAGAGGATGGACCTGCTGGCTGCTTTTAGTTCGAACAGAGGGTCCGCACGTACCTTGTCCTGATGGATGATGCAACACTCGGGGCTGGATGGACAGAGCCCCCAACTCTGACCCACTGCTGTAAAGGATTCAATGGTGTTGATGAGCGGGTCAGCCGCCTGGCCTTGACTACATTCCACAACCCGGGCGATGGGCCAGCTTCTGCAGCGGAGACCTTATCTCTGCGAGGGAGATGAGACCTCCGTTCCCATGGGAATCCGGGAGGGGGGATGGGATGGACAGAGTTATAACCTGTGTTTCTGGCGGGAGACTTTATTCCTGCCACGTCGTGTACGTGAGCTTTCTAGGATGTCTGAATAAACGGTCTTTTACACCAAAAAAGCCTTTTATTTCTGCTTCTATGGAATTCCTTACATTGTGGCAGGAATCCTAGTTCATCTATCTTCCTAGTGCAGTGGACCTCTGGTGTCTCGGCATGGAGAGGTTGAATATTTCTGTGGAAGGTGCGGTAGCCCCCAAAGAGGGCTCCGAGCTTTCCCTTCTGGATTTGGAGGAACCGGCGGGAGAACGGGTCTCGCTGGTAACTCTTTCCCGTCCTCGTATCGACACGAGTCTTCCCTTACTTCGTTGGGACGAGGGACGAGGAGACGACCATGGGGACTTACATGAGTCGTTTGGGGCGCTGTCTATGGATCGAGCGCCTGTGGATCGGATATCTGCCCGTTTCCGTATGGATTACAAACCTCAGATGCAACCTGTCACGGAGGAGACGGGCCTGACCACCTTTCATGCGGCAACGCAGGAGTCCATTGAACGATTCCTGGACTCGTATTTTGGTGATGCTCCCAAGAATCCACCGTGGCATAGCACTGGGGCCCGTCCGAAGACCACCGTTGAAACTGGGACTATATCGGGGATTGGGAGGGGTATCCGTACCAGCTTCCGATCGGACCCCCCAGATCCCGGATCAGCAGCGGCACCTGAGGTGCCCCGTGGAGCCACCGGTGGGCACGATGTCCTACGTTCAGATGAAGAGGAATCCGAGGAAAGCCTGCATTCCCATCCGGATCTATTCCCCCTCCCATCAAAAGAGAGCTGGGATGAGGAAGTGGGCCGACTGCGAGATGCCCAAGAAGCATGGGCCCGTGAACGCCAGCTATGGGAAGAGGAACGAGAGCAGCTGCAGCAAGAGCGTGAAAACCTGCAAAGGGACCGGGAACAGCAGCGCAAAGAAATCCAACTCGAATTGGACCGTGCCAAAGACGCGCTGCAACGACAATATGTGCAGAACCTGTCAGTCCATGATAAAGTCCTGGAACACTCCAAACTGGACTTACAGCGTCAACGCGAAAGCGTTCAGGCCTTGCGTACGCAAAGTGAACTAACTGCAGCTGTTCAACGAGACGAACTGGCCAAACTGGAACGAGAGAAAGCAGCTTTGCATGCGCACCAGGATGCATTGACTCGCAAGGAGAGAGAGCTAGCCGCCTTGGAGAGGGAACTGAAGAAGCAGCAGAACAGGACATCCCAAGTTGGAGTCTACGCTGTCACTGGTACAGCCAACGCCAGAGGGGCGACGCTGCTGGGTCCTGCTACCACCTTCCAAGGACCGGCTCCCACCGGAACACCAGCGGCGCCGGCGTTGGTACCCCCACCTCCACCGATTCCGCCCCCCCCTGCGCCGCTGCCTCAACCTGCGCAGCCGCCCCCCCAGCGGGCGCCAAGGGCCGTGGAGAGAGGATATTACAGACCTCCAATACCTGCCCGTTTCGATGGGACCGCTTCCAAACTTCCCTACTTCATCCTACAACTCGATGCCCACATGGAGGACTATGACGATTTATACCGGTCTGAACGCGAAAAAATACGGGACATCGGTTCCGTCTTGGATGGGGCGGCAGCCGACTGGTTTGTGACTCTTTTGAATCTGCAAGATGAGGATACTCGCACGGTGCCGGCGTTCCTCCAAGCCTTAAGGGCTCGCTTCCAAGATCCGGGTGCTGAAAATGAAGCCATCCGCACCATCAAATCCATTCAGCAAGGCAACCGCTCGTTTGCAGAATTTGCCCGTGAATTTCGTGCGGCGGCTGCTCGACTCCCTCCTGAGTGGCCTGAGCGCATGAAATGTGAATACTTCTCGGATGCTGTCGACGGCAAACTGCGTGAAACGGTGTTTCTAATTCGGATTCCCCGCACTATTGCTGATTGGATCGACTTGGGGTCCCAGGTGGCGTCTCGTTTGGAGTACGCTCGTGCCGGCCGCCCACGCCCAAAACCCGCCGCTACGACTCCCAAGCCAAGCCCAGCAGCCTCTACCGAGACCACCTCCGAGCGCCGTCGCCGTCTGGGATTGTGTCTTTACTGCGGAGGACCGGGTCATCTAGCCGCCAACTGCCCGAAAAAACAGAAGCCAACCGCTCCGGCCGCACGCACCCCATCTGCCAAGCCACCACGCAAATCCGGGCCGCCCCCAACGGGCTCGTCTAAGGGAGTTACCGAAGGCGACCCAGAGGAGGGGGAAGCAGCTGTTTGCCTCTCTTCAGCCCCCATGGATATGGGTTCGACTCCAGATGCGGTGAGTGAAGGCAGCGCCCCCATTACGATTCAAGCGTTTCTGGCCAACCCCGCTAAACATACTCGCATTATAGCCTCAGCCCTTGTAGATTCTGGGTGCTCCCATTGTTTAATGCGGCCCCAGGTGGCGGAGGAACTAGGTCTAGACCGAGTCCCCCTGGCTAAGCCCATACCATTCACCCAAATGGACGGCAGTCCTCTCGGGATCGAAGGACTGGCCCAGTTCAAAACACAACCGGTTCTCCTCCGCTGCGCTGACCATTGGGAGAAAATTAGTTTTATTCTGGCGCCAGTGGCCAAACACTCCATAGTTCTGGGCATGCCATGGTTGTTGTTGCATGAACCAAAATTCATTTGGAAAGAAAGGATCTTAGAATTCACTGACCCTCCCTGCGGGGAACACATGAATTGGGGGGAAAACTCGGCTTCTCCTGACATACCCCCCCCCCCGGCTTCATCAGCGATGCACGCTCTAATTGCTCCCGATTCTACCGGCATTCCACCGGCTTACCAGGATTTAGCCAGAGTATTTCAGGAGCAAGAATGCGATCAATTGCCACCCCATAGAGACACTGACTGCAAAATCGTGATACAGCCAGGGGCGCAACTGCCCAAAGGTAGAATCTACCGCATGAGTCCCAATGAGGAGAAGGAACTTCGTGCCTTCTTAGACAAGAACCTCGCTCGCGGGTTCATACGGCGGGCTACCAAACACACGCATGCTGCTCCTGTATTGTTTGTGAAAAAAAAGGATGGGTCTTTACGGCTCTGCACAGATTACCGAGGACTCAATGCGGTCTCCCTGTCCAATAAATACCCTTTGCCATTAATCAAGGACCTTTTAGATGCATTGGGCAAGGGACGCATTTTTACTAAGTTGGACTTGAGAGAAGCTTACTACAGAGTCAGAATTGCGGAAGGCTATGAACATTTGACTGCATTTAACACGAAATTTGGACAATTTGAATACTTAATAATGCCATTCGGGTTAAGTGGGGCCCCCGGAGCTTTTATGGCCCTTATCAACGAAGTCCTCCATGATTTATTATACAAGGGAGTAGTGGTGTACTTAGATGACGTTTTAATTTATTCACAAACCATGGAAGAGCATGAAGCACTGGTTCGGGAAGTATTAAAACGCTTGCTCAACAACTCCCTCTTTGCCAAACTTTCTAAATGCTGTTTCCACCAAACCTCTATCGACTATTTGGGTTACCGGATCTCTCCCGAGGGGCTAAAAATGGATCCTGCTAAGGTTGATGCAGTCCTCCAATGGCCTGCCCCTACCAATCGAAAGGAACTCCAATCTTTCCTAGGGTTTGCTAATTTCTATCGTGACTTTATACCCCAATTCGCTGAACTGACTCTCCCGCTCACAGACCTCTTACGCACTAAGGGTAAAGATCCTCAGGCTGCCAAGCCCGGGACCCCCCTTTCCTGGTCTAAAGAATGTCAGACAGCCTTTCAGCTTTTAAAATCAGCGTTTACTACCGAACCTATCCTGAAACACCCTGAACCAGATCTCCCGTTTGTGGTTCACGTGGATGCCTCGGACAAAGCGCTTGGGGCAGCCCTGTTGCAGAGAAATAAAGATGATAGGCTGGTTCCGTGTGCTTATTTATCAAAGAAATTCTCCGGTGCTGAACTCAACTGGACTGTAGGGGATAAAGAGACTGCGGCCATCAAAGTAGCACTTTCCACTTGGCGCCACTGGTTGGAGGGGGCTAAACACCCCTTTCAAGTTTGGTCGGATCACAAGAACTTGGCCGCCCTCTCCACCCCCCTCAAGATGTCCGCGAAGCAACTCCGTTGGGCCGATTTCTTTTCTCGTTTCTCTTTCACTGTCCATTTTTTCCCCGGAAAAACCAATAAACTGGCTGATGCGCTCTCGCGCCTACCCGGGGAGGGGGGTGGAGCTGCCTTACGGGATATTCCGCGCACTGTTCTCTCCCCCTCCCAATTGGGGCTGGCTGTCACCCGATCTCAGACGTCCACTCCTCCTTCTCTACCCATTCCCAGCCTGGTCTCTCCTTTCCTACGGGAACTCGAAGAGGCGGGGCTGCGCGAGCCACCAGCGGAGGAAGGTGACTCCCAATTGCGCCTGGAGAATGGTGTTTGGCGGCGGGGGGATTGTTGGTACGTGCCTCCCCCCCTCCGTAAGCAGGTTCTCGAGGCCTGTCATGATGCCCGCTCGGCTGGACATTTTGGCTTCCTAAAAACTCTGCATTTGGCCCGCCGTCAATTTTGGTGGCGCGCGATGCGCAAGGACATTGAGACATATATTAAAGGTTGCTCTGTTTGTGCGGAAGCCAAGAACGTTCCGGGAAAACCCCATGGTCTGTTGAAACCTCTCCCGGTGGCCTCCCGCCCCTGGGAAGTCATCTCCATGGATTTTATTACGGATTTGCCAGAAAGTCAGGGCAACACGGTCTTGTGGGTGGTGGTGGACTTATTTTCTAAACAAGCCCATTTCATCCCATGTGCTTCCATCCCCTCCGCTCCTAAGTTAGCGCGTCTGTTCATTCAGCATATTTATCGTCTACACTCCGCCCCCGTTAAGGTGGTCTCCGACCGCGGGCCCCAATTCATTTCAAAGTTCTGGAAGGCTTTTCTGGGTTTGTTGGGGGCCGCCCCGGCGGTTGCCGCCCCCTACCACGTTCAAAGTGACGGTGAGTCAGAGAGAACGAACAGAACCCTGGAGCAGTATTTACGTTGTTACACCAACTACCACCAAGACAATTGGTGCGAGCTAATTCCGTTTGCAGAATACGCCTATAATAATGCGGTTCATAGTAGTACAAAAAAGACCCCCTTCGAAATTGTGTCTGGTCGGTCCTTCCCTCCGTTGCCGCAACTACCTGCGGAAGCGTTGAATCCTCCGGAGTTTCAGCAGTGGATTTCATCTCTGGCCGAGGGGTGGAAAACGGTCCAGACTGCCTTACAGCAGGCTAAAGACTCCCAAAAACTTCAAGCGGATAAGCACCGCTCGGATTTCCCTTTGCGTGTGGGCGCCTGGGTGTATTTGTCTACCAAAAATCTCAGAGACGTGCATAAATTTTCAAAACTAGGCAAAAGATTCGTGGGACCTTTTCAGATTACTAAAGTGATTAATGATGTCACTGCCCGATTGGATTTGCCTAATTCTCTAAGTAATATCCATCCTGTCTTCCATTCCAGTTTGCTCAAGGAGGCTCCCGTTTCCGATGCCTGGCACGACCCACCGGAGAGACCCCCACCGACTATAATTGATGGCCACAAGCATTACGAAATTGACGCCATCCTGGACTCTCGTTTTAATCGCAAACGCTTGCAATATTTAGTCTCTTGGGTGGGGTATTCCTCTGGGTATAATCAATGGGTTTATTCCAAAAATATTGACGCCCCCGCCCTCATTTCTGCTTTCCATCGCACCTTTCCGCACAAACCTGGGGGGGAGAAGTCTTTTTTAAGGGAGGCAGAGTGTAAAGGATTCAATGGTGTTGATGAGCGGGTCAGCCGCCTGGCCTT